>NC_086126.1:19527774-19607774 GCF_963921235.1 Mobula hypostoma | reverse complement strand
CACACCCAGCCCTGAGACACCAGGCAAGGTCATTTGATTCCAAACAATTGGTTTATTGATCATTACAGAATGTCTCTCTGGTGCTTCCCGCTCCCTCCCTTCTCCCTTCCCCTTTTCCCAACCATGATTCCCCTCTCCCTGCCCCCTTCCCACTCTCAGTCCACAATAGAGACCCAGATCAGAATCAGGTTTATCATCACTCACACATGGCATGAAATTTGTTTTTTTTTGAGTCAGTGGTCTAGTTTGTTCATTCATCATGTGCTGTCAAAATGACGTGGGCGATTATAGACTTTTCATGACCATGATTGTTCTTGGCAAATTTTTCTACAGAAGTAGTTTGCCATTGCCTTCTTCTGCTGCTCAGTGTCTTTACAAGATGGGTGACCCCAGCCTTTATCAATACTCGTCAGAGATTGTCTGCCTGGTGTCAGTGGTCACATAACCAGGACTTGTGATCTGCACCGGCTGCTCATACGACCATCCACCACCTGATCCCACGGCTTCACGTCACCCTGATCAGGAGCTAAGCAGGTGCTACACCTTGCCCCAGGGTGACCTGCAGGCCAGCGGTCTCTCACATGAAATGTGTTTTTTTGTGTGGCAGCAGCACAGTGCAATAGATAAAATTACCACAGTACTCTGCAAAGGTCTTAGGCACCCGAGCTATATATATGTGTCCAGGACTTTTGCACAACATTGTTCTATCAAAGTACATGTATGTCACTATATACAACCCTGAGATTCATTTTCTTGCGGGCTTACTCAATAAATCCATAATAGAATAATAAGCATAACAAAATCAATGAAAGACCACTCCAACTTGGGCGTTCAACCAGCTTGCAAAAGACAACAAACTGTACAAATACAAAAAGAAAGAAATAATAATAATAAACAAATAAGCAATAAATATTGAGAACATGAGATGAAGAGTCCCCAAAAGTGAGTCCAGAGGTTTTGGAAACAGTTGAATGATGATAGTGAAGCCATCCTCTTTGGTCCAAGGTGTGTTTTAAAAATGTTTGAAAGCCTTTTGGACAGGTTAGAAGATAGAACAGTGCAGCAGAGGACAGGCCCTTCAGCTCGCGGTGTTATGTTCATCTTTTAACCTACTCCAAGGCCCTTCTCATACTTCTCTCCCATATAGCTCTCCATTTTTCTTTCACCCATGGGCCTAACTAAGAGTCTCTTAAATGTTGCTAATTTATCTGCCTCCACTACCACCCACCAGTCTCTGTGCAAAAGAAAACTAACTGACATCCCCCCCTAATTTTCTCCCATTTTTACATGAAATTATGCCCTCTCATATTAGCCTTTTCTGCCCCAGGTAAAAACTGCTGGTTCTCCACTCTATGTCTGCCTCTTTCATCTTATACACCCCTATCAAGTTACATCTGTCATCTTCGCTTGCTCTTCATCTCCTCAACATCTTTCAATGCCCTGGTCCTCATCGCCTCATTTTCACCTTCGATGTCCAGTTTTATACACTTCCATCGCCCTCAAGAAAGCCTTAAAGCTCTCCGCTTCTTTCTCCACAAAGGACCTAAACATTTCCCTGCACCACCACCCTATTCCGTCTGACAGGATTCGTCCTCACCTTCAACAATTTCTCCTTCGGCTCCTCCCATTTTCTCTAAACTCAAGGGGTAGCGGTGGGCATCGTTGGAGCTTCAGCTATGCCTGCCTTTTTGTTGGCTATGTGGAAGAGATCATGTTTCAAACTTCCTCTGGTAAGGCTCCCCAACTCCTTCTCTGCTACATTGGTGACTGCACTGACGCTGCTTCATGCATCCATGCCGAGCTCATCAATTTCGTCAGCTTCATCTCTAACTTCCACCCTGCACTTCAATTCACTTGGTCCACCTCTGACACCTCTTTCCCCTTTCTAAAATCTCTCTGTCTCCAGACAAACTGTTGACCGACATCTTTTATAAACCCACTGATTCGCATGGTTATCTCGACTATTTCCCACCCTGTCTCCTGTAAAAATGCTATTCCATTTTCTCAGTCCCTTCATCTCTGCTGCATCTATTCCCAGGATGAGGCTTTCCATTCCAGGCCATCAGAGATGTCCTCCTCCTTCAAAGAATGGGGGTTCTCTTCCTCCACCTGCACCTCCTCCATTTCCCAAACATCCGCGCTCACCCCATCTTCCCACCTGCTTAGCAGTGAGAGAGATTCTCTTGTCTTCACCCACCACCCCATGAGCCTCCGCATCCAACACATCATTCTCCACAACGGAAACCTGCCACCTCGACTGCCCGCTTTCCACAGGGATCACTCCCTCTCTGATTCCCTTGTCCATTTGTCCCTCCCAACTAATGTCCCACCTGATACCAACCCTGCAAGCAGCCAAAGTGCTACACCTGTCCATTCCCCTCCTCCCTCACCTCCATCCAGGTCCCCAAGCAGTCCTGCCAGGTGAGGCAACCTTTCACCTGCAAATCTGCTGCTGCTGGTGATCTCGATGCAGCCTCCCCTACAATGGAGATCCCTTTGTCGAGCACTTCTGCACCTTCCACCAAAAGCGGAAATTACCGGTGGTCAACCATTTTAATTCCTATTCCCATTCCCATTCCCATATGCGGGTCATATGGCCTCCTCTTCTGTCATGATGAGGCCACCCTCAGATTGGAGGAGCAACACTTTATATTCCAGGTAGCCTCCAACCTGATGGCATGAATATCGATCTCCACTTCTGTTAAAAAAAATTCTCTCCTCCCTTTCCCTCTTTTTCTATTCCCCAATTTGGCCTCTTAACCCTTCTCACCTGCCTATCGCCTCTCCCGGTGCCCCTCCTTCTTCCTTTTCTCTCATGGTGCACTCTCCTCTCCTATCAGCCCATAAGATATAGCAGCAGAATTAGGCTATTTGGCCCATTGAGTCTGCTCCGCCATTTCATCATGGCTGATCCATTTTCTCTCTCTGTCCCAGTCTCCTGCCTTTTCCCTGTATCCCTTCGCGCCATGACTATCAACCTCTGCCGTAAATATACCTAAAGACTTGTCCTCCACAGCCACCTGTAGCAAAAAATTCCACAGATTCACCTCTCTCTGGCTAAAGAAAATTCTCCTCATCTCTGTTCAAAAAGGACACCCCTCTACACTGAGACTGTCTCTGGTCCTAAGACTCCCCCACTATAGGAAGCATCCTCTCCACATCCACTCTATCTGTGTCCTCTGGTCCTAGACTCCCCCGCTATAAGAAACATCCTCTCCACATCCACTCTATCTGTGTCCTCTGGTCCTAGAGTCCCCCACTATAGGAAACATCCTCTCCACATCCACTCTATCTGTGTCCTCTGGTCCTAGACTCCCCCACTATAGGAAACATCCTCTCCACATCCACTCTATCTGTGTCCTCTGGTCCTAGACTCCCCCACTATAGGAAACATCCTCTCCACATCCACTCTATCTGTGTCCTCTGGTCCTAGACTCCCCCACTATAGGGAACATCTGGTTTGTAGACCAACTACCCCATCCTCAGCATCCAGTTCCCCCCCCCGCCAAATTAGCTTAAACCCTCAGATTCCTTCTTCTCCAGTCCTTCACCTTTCCTCCCCACTTGGCTTCATCCATCCCCTTCTAGTTGGTTCTCCCTCCCCTCCCCACCTTTTTATTCTGCCGTCTCTCCCCTTCCTTCTTTGTCCTGATGAAAGATCTTGGCTGTAACGTTGACTTCAAAGATGCTGCCTGACCTCTACCGTTTTGTATGTGTTACTCCGGATTTCCAACAATTACAGTATGACCTGTGTTCAAGTCACCTCTCATCCTCCTTCCCTCCACAGAGAAAAACCTCAGCTCACTCAACCTTTCCTCATAATCCTGCCAACATCCTGGTAAGTCTCCTTGCATCCTCTAAATCTTTCACATCTTTTCCATAATCAAGCAATCAGAACTGAACACAATATCCTAGGTTCAAAGTCCAAAGTAAGTTTATTATCCATGTCCATATATGTCACCTCAGAACACATTTTCTTATGGGCATACTCAAAAAAATCTATAGAATAATAGCAATAACAGAATCAATTAAAGACTGCACAACCAGAGTTCAGAAGACAACAAACTGCAGATACAAAAAGAAAATAAATAAATAAATAAGCAATAAATATCAAAAATATGAGGTGAACAGCCTTTGAAAGTGAGCCCATTGGTTATGGGTACATTTCAGTGATGGGGCAAGTGAAGTTGAATGAAGTTATCCCCACTGATTCAGAGAAACAGAGAAAACCTACAGCACAATACAGGCCCTTCGGCCCACGAAGCTGTGCCGTACATGACGTTACCTTAGAAATTACCTAGGGTTACCCAGAGCCCTCTATTTTTCTAAGCTCTAAGGTGAGGCCTAACTAGGGTTTTATAGAGGTGCAACATTACCTCACGGCTTCTGAACTTAACTTCCTGACTGATACACCACTTGCCTTCTTAACCGCCCTATCAACTTGCATGGCAACTACCAGGACCCCTCTATTCCTGCACACTGCCTATGAAAAAAAAATCCTGCTGTGAGCTGTGCACTCTGCCATCACATTGGACCCGACCTTCCAAGCCTCACACTTTACCGGATTGGACTCTATCTGCCAGCTCTCAGCCAGGCTCTGCATCCTATCAATGCCCCGTTATAACCTACGACAACTGTCTACACTGTCCACAACACCAGTATCTACTGAAAATCACAAAGAACAGGGGTCCCAGAACAGATCCCTCTCGAACGCCAGCAGTTCTGGACCTCCAGGCAGAATACTCTCTGCTTTCTGTGGGCAAACCGATTCTGAATCCGCGCAGCCAAGTTTCCCTGGGGAAACTAAGTCAAGTTTCCAAGTTTCATGGTTAGGGAAGTCTAGGACAGAGGTTCTTAACCAGAGGGTTAGTGGATAGATTCCAGGGGGTCTGCGAACTTGGATGGAAAAAAAAAACATCTTTTTTTTCACTAACCTCTAACTGAAATTTAGCATTTCCTTCATCAAATATGAATTAAGGCAACAAATCACATATCTTTGTGAATTAAAACAAGAAATCAAAATCAATTGGATATCTAATATGACAGGTAGTGAATGTTGCTTTGTCAAAGGCCACCCCATCGTTTAATGTTCTTATTCAGCCTAAGCACAGCAGCCTTTACACTGACGTCTTCAGAAAATAAAATTACATTTAAAACCGCCTCTATATTAAATGTATAGACTTGTTATTTAATGCATTAATAAAGAGCACATATATTATTATATCACAATTTTAAAAATATTTGATAACTGTATTTCAACTTAATTGTTTTGTTTTGTAATCAGAGTATGTACATGTCACCACATACAACCCTGAGATTCTTTTCCTGTGGCATACTCAGTAAATCTATAGAGCAGTAATCTCAGTAGTAATCTGAACAAAGGTAGTAATCTTGGGATTATTGCCTGTGCCTCGCAACAGTGAGTATAGGAATAGAATGAGGTGGAGGATAAATGCGTGGCTGAGAGATTGGAGCAGGGGGCAGGGATTCAGATTTCTGGATCACTGGGACCACTTTTGGGGCAGGTGTGACCTGTACAAAAAGGACGAGTTGCACTTGAATCCCAAGGGGACCAATATCCTGGCCGGGACGTTTGCTAAGGCTACTGGGGAGAGTTTAAACTAGAATTGTTGTGGGGTGGGAACTGAACTGAAGAGACTGAGGAAGAGGCGGTTGGCTCACGAATAGAGAAAGCAAAGAGACAGTGTGTGAGGGAGGATAGGCAGGTGATAGAGAAGGGACGTGCTCAGACCAATGGTTTGAGATGTGTCTATTTTAATGCAAGGAGTATTGTGAACAAAGCAGATGAGCTTAGAGCATGGATCAGTACTTGGAGCTATGATGTGGTGACCATTACAGAGATTTGGATGGCTCAGGGACAGCAATGGTTACTTCAAGTGCCGGTTTTAGATGTTTCAGAAAGGACAGGGAGGGAGGCAAAAGAGGTGGGGGCGTGGCACTGTTGATCAGAGATAGTGTCACGGCTACAGAAAAGGTGGACGTCATGGAGGGATTGTCGATAGAGTCTCTGTGGGTGGAAGTTAGGAACAGGAAGGGGTCAATAACCTTACTGGGTGTTTTTTATAGGCTGCCCAATAGTAACAGGGATATTGAGAAGCAGATAGGGAAACATATCCTGGAAAGGTGTAATAACAACAGAGTTGTCGTGATGGGAGATTTTAATTTCCCAAATTTCGATTGGCATCTCCCTAAATCAAGGGGTTCAGATGGGGTGGAGTTTGTTAAGTATGTTCAGGAAGGTTTCTTGACACAATATCTAGATAAGCCTACAAGAGGAGAGACTGTACTTGATTTGGTATCGGGAAATGAACCTGGTCAGGTGTCAGATCGCTCAGTGGGAGAGCATTTTGGAGATAGTGATCATAATTCTATCTCCTTTACAATAGCATTGGAGAGAGATAGGAACAGACAAGTTAGAAAAGCGTTTAATTGGAGTAAGGGGAATTATGAGGCTATCAGGCAGGAAATTGGAAGCTTAAATTGGGAACAGATATTCTCAGGGAAAAGTACAGAAGAAATGTGGCTAATGTTCAGGAGATATTTGTGTGGAGTTCTGCATAGGTACGTTCCAATGAGAAAGGCTTAAAAAGGAAATTAGGAGAGTCAGAAAAGGCCATGAGAAAGCCTTGGTGGGCAGGATTAAGGAAAACCCCAAGGGATTCTACGAGTATGTGAAGAGCAAGAGGATAAGACGTGAAAGAACAGGACCTGTCAAGTGTGACAGTGGGAAAATGTGTATGGAACTGGAGGAAATAGAAGAGGTACTTAATGAATACTTTACTTCAGTATTCACTATGGAAAAAGATCTTGGTGATTGCAGTGATGACTTGCAGCAGACTGAAAAGCTTGAGCATGTAGATATTAAGAAAGAGGATGTGCTGGAGCTTTTGGAAAGCATCAAGTTGGTGAAGTCGCTGGGACCAGATGAGATGTACCCCAGGCTACCTTGGGAGGTGAGGGAGGAGATTGATGAGCCTCTGGCAATGATCTTTGTATCATCAATGGGGACAGGAGAGGTTCCGGAGGATTGGAGGGTTGTGGATGTTGTTCCTTTATTCAAGAAAGGGAGTAGAGATAGCCCAGGAAATTATAGACCAGTGAGTCTTACTTCAGTGGTTGGTAAGTTGATGGAGAAGATCCTGAGAGGCAAGACTTATGAACATTTGGAGAGGTATAATATGATTAGGAATAGTCAGCATGGCTTTGTCAAGGGCGGGTCATGCCTTACGAGCCTGATTGAATTTTTTGAGGATGTGACAAAACACATTGATGAAGGAAGAGCAGTAGATGTAGTGTATATAATTTCAGCAAGGCATTTGATAAGGTACCCCATCAAAGGCTTATTGAGAAAGTAAGGAGGCATGGGATCCAAGGGGACATTGCTTTGTGGATCCAGAACTGGCTTGCCCACAGAAGGCAAAGAGTGGTTGTAGACAGGTCATATTCTGCATGGAGGTCGGTGACCAGTGATGTGCCTCAGGGATCTGTTCTGGGACCCTTACTCTTCGTGATTTTTATTCATGACTTGGGTAGGAAGTGGAGGGATGGGTCAGTAAGTTTGCTAATGACACAAAGGTTGGAGGTGTCGTGGATAGTGTGGAGGGCTGTCAGAGGTTACAGCGGGACATTGATAGGATGCAAAACTGGGCTGAGAAGTGGCAGATGGAGTTCAACATGGATAAGTGTGAGATGGCTCATTTTGGTAGGTCAAATATGATGGCAGAATATAGTATTAATGGTAAGACTCTTGGCAGTGTGGAGGATCAGAGGGATCTTGGGGTCCGAGTCCATAGGATGCTCAAAGCAGCTGCGCAGGTTAACTCTGTGGTTAAGAAGGCAAATGGTGTATTGGCTTTCATTAATTGTGGAATTGAATTTAGGAACCAAGAGGTAATGTTGCATCTATATAGGACCCTGGTCAGACCCCACTTGGAGTACTGTGCTCAGTTCTGATCGCCTCACGACAGGAAGGATGTGGAAGCCATAGAAATGGTACAGAGGAGATTTACAAGGATGTTGTCTGGATTGGGGAGCATGCCTTATAAGAATAGGTTGAGTGAACTCATCCTTTTCTCCTTGGAGCAATGGAGGATGAGAGGTGACCTGACAGAGGTGTATAAGATGATGAGAGTCATTGATTGTGTGGATCGTCGGAGGCTTTTTCCCAGGGCTGAAATGGTTGCCACAAGAGGACAGAGGTTTAAGATGCTGGGGAGTAGGTACAGAGGAGATGTCAGGGGTAAGTTTTTTACACAGAGAGTGGTGAGTGCGTGCAATGGGCTGCCGGCAACAGTGCTGGAGGCAGATACGATAGGGTCTTTTAAGAGACTTTTGGGTAGGTACATGGAGCTTAGAAAAATAGAGGGCTATGGGTAAGCCTAGTAATCTCTAATGTAGGGACATGTTCAGCACAACTTTGTGGGCCGAAGGGCCTGTATTGTGCTGTAGGTTTTCTATGTTTCCATGTTTCAGTAACTGTAAACAGGATCAATGGACAACAAACTGTGCGAATGCTAACATAAATAAATAGCAATAAATAATGAGCCTGAAATAACAAGATAAGAGTCCTTAAGTGAGTGAGGTTATCCCCTCTGATTCAGGAGCCTGATGGTTGAGGGGTAATAACTGTTCCTGACCCTGGTGGTGTGAGACCTGAGGCTCCTGTACCTTCTCCCTGATGACAGCAGCGAGAAGAGAGCATGTCCTGGGTGGTGGGGGTCCCTGATGATGGATGCTGCTTTCCTGTGACAGTGCTCCATGTAGATGTGCTCAATGGTGGGGAGGGCTTTACTCATTATGGACTGGGCCAAATTCACTACCTTTTGTGGGATTTTCCACTCAAAGGCATTGAATTACCAAGCTGTAATTCAGCTGCTTTATTTTATATAATTAAATGCATTATTCATGGACCCTGTGCCAAATCGGTCCATGACTATATCCTGGTCTAGAGGGATATAGACCCAATGCAGGAACCTTATTAGCTCAGACAGTATGGATGAGATGGGCAGAAGGGTCTGCTGTTTAACCCTACGGCTCTACGATGACGACGCCAAAATTAGAGGCAGTTCTCCAGGTGCAGTCTTCGAAAAGCCTCATTGGAACAGAATAGAACTTTGAGCAGCTCACACAAGATGCTCGAGGGACTCAGCAGGCCTGGCAGCATCCATGGAAAGAGTACAGTCGACCTTTCGAGCCGAGACCCTTCAGCAGGACAGGAGGGGAAAAGCTGAGGGGTAAATTGGAAAGGTGCAGGTGAGGGGAGAGAGAAACACCAGGTGATAGGTGAAATCTGGAGGGAGAGGGATGAAGTATCATAGCCAAGATGGCAGCCGAGTTCCGAGCTCCGTACCAACCTTACAGTGTACTACTAATTTCTGCAATTTCCTTCGCATTTCTTGTTCAAGAAGCCGATAGTCACATCAGATATGATTACTGACTCTTCTGAATATTAGGAAGATGGCATTTACTCACAATGTGCCACCTTTTCTACACTGGGAACCCCTGCTTACGCAATCCATGGGAGAGTCATTTATTAGACTGTTGCTACTTCAGAAGTGGCGCCGGAGGCGAGGGAGAAGGGTCGGCGTCCTGGTGAGGCTGAGACGGCTGCAAATCAGTCCCTGCTCCCTAGCATACTCCTGTCTAACGTTCAGTTCCTGGATAACAAGCTTTGTGAACTGACAGCCGGAATCGCCTATCTGTGGGAAACAAAGGAATGCCACGTTTTGTGCTTCATGGAGACCTGGCTGACAGAGGATATACCAGATCATGCCATCGAGCCTTCTGGGTTCTCCCTGTTCCGAATGGACAGGTCGAAAAACCTCACTGGGAAGAGTAAAGGAGGAGGGGTATGCTTCATGGTCAACAATGCTTGGTGCGACCCCCAGAACATCCATGCACTCAAATCCTTTTGTTCCCTACACCTGGAATACCTGGTGCTGCTGTGCAGACCCTCTGGCTGCCTAGGGAGTTCACGGCTGTTATTATCACAGCAGTGTTTATTCTGTCGCAGGCTGATACTGACCTGACTCTCAAGGAACTGTACGAGACCATCAACACCCTGCACACCCAGAGGCTGCCTTCAGCATTGTGGAGACTTTAATAGAGCATTGCTGTCTAAAATCTCTCTGAAGTATTGTCAACACATCCAGGTGAGCACACAGGGAGACAGCACACTCGACCACTGCTAATCTCCCTTCTGCAATGATTACAAAGCGCTCCACCGTCCACCGTTTGGGAAGTCGGATCACTACTCCATCTTGCTTCTGCCCATGTGCAGACAGAGGCTGAAACAAGAGATGGCCACAGTTAAAACCATCCACTGTTGGTCCAACCAACCAGTCTCCATGCTAATGGACTGCTTTGATGACGTCAACTGGACTGTCTTTTGTGATGAGGATTTCTCCGAGTTCATGGAAGGGGTCACGAGCTTCATCCAGAAGTGTATTGAGGATGTTGTCCCCTTGAAATCGGTCGGGGTCTTCCTGAACCAGAAACCCTGGATCAACAGTTCCGTGTGAGCAGCACTTACCACGTAAGGCAGAGCTTTAACTGCCGGTAATCAGCAGGAACTTAAGAAATGCAGCTGTGATCTACACAAAGTCAACAAGGCAGAGAAACAACGACACGGACAAGACCCAGACACAACTCTCCAACAACAACACACGCAGCTTATGGCAAGGTCTGCACACCATTGCAGACTTCTAAGCTAGATGCAGTGGAGCTGCCAACTTCGCTGCCTCTCTCCCAGATGAGCTAAAGCATTTTTACGCTTGGTTCGATATCGGCAACACTGAGCCCCCGAGGAGAGCCACCAAAGTGACCTGCACCTTGGTCATCTCTGAGGCTGAAATACGTGGGTGTTTTCAACGAGTGGACAGTCACAAGGCTGCGGGACCGGATGGCATCCCAGGATGGGTACTCACATCCACTCTATCTGTGCCCTCTGGTCCTAGACTCCCCCACTATAGGAAACGTTCTCTCCACATCCACTCTATCTGTGTCCTCTGGTCCTAGACTCCCCCACTATAGGAAACATTCTCTCCACATCCACTCTATCTGTGTCCTCTGATCATAGACTCCCCCACTATAGGAAACATTCTCTCCACATCCACTCTATCTGTGTCCTCTGATCATAGACTCCCCCACTATAGGAAACATTCTCTCCACATCCACTCTCTCTGTGCCCTCAGGTCCTAGACTCCCCCACTATAGGAAACATTCTCTCCACATCCACTCTATCTGTGCCCTCTGGTCCTAGACTCCCCCACTATAGGAAACATTCTCTCCACATCCACTCTATCTGTGTCCTCTGATCATAGACTCCCCCACTATAGGAAACATCCTCTCCACATCCATCCTATCAAGGTCTTTCAATGTTCAGTCGAGTCAATGAGGTCCCCCCAATACTTCTAAATTCCAGTGAGTCCATGCCAAGAGCCATTAAATGCTTCTCATATGATGACCCTTTCATTCCCAGAGTCATTCTTGTGAATCGTTTCAAGGTGTCTCATTGACTGCCTCCCGGTGGTAAACTGACTGTTACCTGTGAGGGTGATCTGGGATGCCATTTGGCAGCAGTGTCGTGGTGATGATGGCATTGTGGACATGTTGGTCCCGGCGACAGTCTCTTCATTCTGAAATTGTGTCCCATTCCCAGCTGAAAAATAACATTGGAGAATGACACAATGGGAATGGAGTGACGGGGTGATACAGCAGGTAGTGCCACATTTCACAGTCCCAGCCGCCCATGTTCGATCCCGAAACCAGACGGAGTCTGCACGCTCCCCCTGTGACTGTAATGGATTCCCCTGGGTGCTCTGGTTTCCTCCCACATCCCAATGATGCCCAGGAAGGCAGGGTGATGGGCTGCTGGAGTGTGGGTGGAGCATAGATCTGAGGGCAGTGTGTGTGAAGCCCAAGTAGGAGTGCTGGGAGTGGATTACTGCAAAATTAGCTGCACACATCAAAGTTGTCGGTGAACGCAGCAGGCCAGGCAGCATCTCTAGGAAGAAGTACAGTCGACTTTTCGGGCCAAGACCCTTCGTCAGGACTAACTGAAGGAAGAGCTAGTAAGAGATTTGAAAGTGGGAGTGGGAGGGGGAGATCCAAAATGATAGGAGAAGACAGGAGGAGGAGGGATGGAGCCAAGAGCTGGGCAGGTGATTGGCAAAAGGGATATGAGAGGATCATGGGACAGGAGGCCCAGGGAGAAGGAAAAGGGGGAGGGGGGAAAAACCCAGAGGATGAGCAAGGGGGACAGAGGGAGAAAAAGGGGAGAGAGAGAAAGAATGTGTATATATAAATAAATAATGGATGGGGTACGAGGGGGAGGTGGGGAATTAGCGGAAGTTAGAGAAGTCAATGTTCATGCCATCAGACGGAATATAAGGTGTTGTTCCTCCAACCTGAGTGTGGCTTCATCTTTACAGTAGAGGAAGCCGTGGATAGACATACAGAATGGGAATGGGATGTGGAATTAAAATGTGTGGCCACTGGGAGATCCTGCTTTCTCTGGCAGACAGTGCGTAGGTGTTCAGCAAAACGATCTCCCAGTCTGCGTCAGGTCTCACCAATGTATAGAAGGCCACATCGGGAGCAATGAACGCAGTATATCACCCCAGCCGACTCACAGGTGAAGTGATGCCTCACCTGGAAGGACTGTCTGGGGCCCTGAATGGTGGTAAGGGAGGAAGTGTAAGGGCATGTGTAGCACTTGTTCCACTTACACGGATAAGTGCCAGGAGGGAGATCAGTGGGGAGGGATGGGGGAGACGAATGGACAAGGGAGTCGCATAGGGAGCAATTCCTGCGGAAAACAGGGAGGGGGGAGGGAAAGATGTGCTTAGCGGTGGAATCCCATTGGAGGTGGTGCAAGTTACGGAGAATAATACGTTGGACCTGGAGTCTGTTGGGGTGGTAGGTGAGGACCAAGGGAACCCTATTCCTAGTGGGGTGGCGGGAGGATAGAGTGAGAGCAGGTATGCATGAAATGGGGGAGATGCAGTTGAGAGCAGAGTTGATGGTGGAGGAATGGAAGCCCCTTTCTTTAAAAAAGGAGGACCTCTCCCTCGTCCTGGAATGAAAAGCCTCATCCTGAGAGCAAATGCGGCGGAGATGGAGGAATTGCGAGAAGGGGATGGCATTTTTGCAAGAGACAAGGTGAGAAGAGGAATAGTCCAGATAATAATTACTGGCTGTGTTTGTTCTGTGAGCCACAGAGTCTTGATGGGCTGAAAGGGCTTTCTACAAGACCATGAGAGATAGGAGCGGAATTAGGCCATTCAGCCCATCGAATATCTTCCGTCATTCTATCATGGCCGACTTATTTTCCCTCTCAACCCCATTCGCCCTTCAGCCTTTGACACCTTATTAATCTAGAAACCATCAATCTCCACTTTAGATACACCAAGTGATTCAGCCTCCGTAGCCGTCTGTGGCAATGAATTCCACAGATTCACCACCTTGTGGCGAAAGAAATAACTCGTTATTTCTGTTCTAAATTAATGTCCTTCTATTCTTAGGCTGTGCCCGCTGTTCCAGAAGTCCTCGACTACAGGAAACATCCTCTCCACATCCACTCTATCTGTGTCCTCTGGTCCTCGACTCCCCCACTATAGGAAACATCCTCTCCACATCCACTCTATCTGTGTCCTCTGGTCCGAGACACCCCCACTATAGGAAACATCCTCTCTACATCCACTCTACCTGTGTCCTCTGGTCCTCGACTCCCCCACTATAGGAAACATCCCCTCCACATCCACTCTATCTGTGTCCTCTGGTCCGAGACACCCCCACTATAGGAAACATCCTCTCCACATGCACTCTATCTGTGTCCTCTAGTCCTAGACACCCCCACTATAGGAAACATCCTCTCTACATCCACTCTATCTCTGTCTCTCTCTCCCCTCTCTATCTGTCTCTCTCCCCCCTCTCTATTTGTCTCTCCCCCCTCTCTCTATCTCTGTCTCTCTCCCTCTCTCTATCTCTGTCTCTCTCCCCCCTCTCTCTATCTGTCTCTCTCCCCCTCTCTCTATCTCTGTCTCTCTCCCTCTCTCTATCTCTGTCTCTCTCCCCCTCTCTCTATCTCTGTCTCTCTGCCCCCTCTTTATCTGTCTCTCTCTCCCTCCTCTCTATCTGTCTCTGTCCCCCTCTCTCTATCTGTCTCTCTCCCTCTCTATCGCTGTCTCTCTCCCCCCTCTCTAACTGTCTCTCTCCCATCTCTCTGTCTCTCTCCCCCCCTCTCTATCTCTGTCTCTCTCCCTCTTTCTGTCTCTCTCCCTCTCTCTATCCCTGTCTAGCTCTCTCTCTCTCTGTCACTCTCCCTCTCTCTATCTCTGCCTCTCCATCTCTCTCCGCCTCTCTCTATCTTTGACACTCTCCCCGCCTCTATGCCAGTCTCATCCTCGAGTATTTTCCCCTGGACTCTCCTCTCACCCGATCGTCCTCCCGGTCTCACCCTCGAGTACTTTCCCCTCGATTCTCCTCTCACCTGATCCTCCTCCCAGTCTCACCCTTGAGTACTTTCCCCTCGACTCTCCTGACTCACCCGATCCTCCTCCCGGTCTCACCCTCGAGTACTTTTTCCTCGACTCTCCTGACTCACCCGATCCTCCTCCCGGTCTCACCCTCAAGTACTTTCCCCTCGACTCTCCTCTCACCTGATCCTCCACCCGGTCTCACCCTCGAGTACTTTACCCTCGACTCTTCTGACTCACCCGATCCTCCTCCCGGTCTCACCCTCAAGTACTTTCCCCTCGACTCTCCTCTCACCTGATCCTCCACCCGGTCTCACCCTTGAGTACTTTCCCCTCGACTCTCCTGACTCACCCGATCCTCCTCCCGGTCTCACCCTCGAGTACTTTTCCCTCGACTCTCCTGACTCACCCGATCCTCCTCCCGGTCTCACCCTTGAGTACTTTCCCCTCGACTCTCCTCTCACCTGATCCTCCACCCGGTCTCACCCTCGAGTACTTTACCCTCGACTCTTCTGACTCATCCGATCCTCCTCCCGGTCTCACCCTCGAGTACATTCCCCTCAACTCTCCTGACTCACCCAATCCTCCTCCCGGTCTCACCCTCGAGTACATTCCCCTCGACTCTCCTGACTCACCCGATCCTCCTCCCGTTCTCACGCTCGAGTACTTTCCCCTCGACTCTTCTGCTCTCACCTGTTCCTCCTCCCGGTTTCACCCTCGAGTACTTTCCCCTCGACTCTCCTGCTCTCACCCGATCCTCCTCCCGGTCTCACCCTCAAGTACTTTCCCCTCGATTCTCCTCTCACCCGATCCTGCCTCCTCCCGGTCTCACCCTCGAATACTTTCCCCTCGACTCTCCTCTCACCCGTTCCTCCTCCCGGTCTCACCCTCGAGTACTTTCCCCTCGACTCTCCTGAGTCACCCATTCCTCCTCCCAGTCTCACCCTCAAGTACTTTCTCCTCGACTCTCCTCTCACCCGATCCTGCCTCCTCCCGGTCTCACCCTCGAGTACTTTCCCCTCGACTCTCCTGAGTCACCCATTCCTCCTCCCAGTCTCACCCTCGAGTACTTTCTCCTCAACTCCCCTGAGTCACCCATTCCTTCTCCCGGCCTCACACTTGAGTTCTGTCCCCTCGACCCTCCTGACTTACCCGTTCCTCCTCCCAGTCTCACCCTCGAGTACTTTCCCCTCGACTCTCCTCTCACCCGATCCTCCTCCCGGTCTCACCCTCGAGCCTCTTCCCTGCACACTTGCCTGGGGGGCTGCTTGCTGTAATTGCAGAGATGTGGGATGTGGCCTGGAGCCTCGCTCTCCACATGGACCGGAGCTGCTTCGCCATCTCTGTGTGGATTCTCGGAATCTGCTCGAGGTTCAAGGCCCTCAGGAGAATGTGTTTTATGTGCTGCACAGCCCTCTCGTTGCCTCTGCACAGAAACATAGACTTTATGAAAGGAAGCGAGCATAAAGGTCAGAGGGTTCCATGAGGGGAGAGTTACTGATGGACGCAAACTCTCAACCTGATCTCCTGCTCCCCTCCCTTACACTGCAGCACCCTTGGGTGAATGTGTTGGTGAGGTGTGGATGTTGTCTGCTCCCCTCCCTTACACTGTGGCACCATTGGGTGAATGTGCTGGTGAGGTGTGGGTGTGCCAGGTTTGGACAGAGTAGGGGTCTGCAGGAGACGAGCTGTGTGCTTGGCATCGGTCAAGATGAGGGATTGGTAGAAGGATCAGGTGTATGGGAATGAAGGAGACATGGTCAATTTTACAAGGGTAGATCACACATTTGTGTGGTCTATTAGAAGGTAGAGGGGCAGAATTAGGCCATCTGGCCCATTGAGTATGCTCCACCATTTCATCATGGTGATCCATTTCCCTTCCCCCCAATCTTTGGCCTTCTCCTCCCCGTATCCCTCCATGCCCTGACTGACCTCTATCTTTGCCCCCTGGTCCTAGACTCCCCCACCATAGGAAACATCCTCTCCACATCCACTCTATCTGTGCCCTCTGTCCTCTGGTCCTAGACTCCCTCATTATAGGAAACACCCTCTCAACATCCAATCCATCTGTTTCCTATAGTGGGCGAGTCCAGGCTCAGAGGGCACAGATAGAGTGGATGTGGAGAGGATGTTTCCTATAGTGGGAGAGTCTAGGGCCAGAGGGCACAGATAGAGTGGATGTGGAGAAGATTTGGAGTGGATATCAGGGAGTCAAGGATCAGAGGACACAGATAGAGTGGATGTGGAGAGGATGTTTCCTATAGTGGGGGAGTCTAGGACCAGAGGACACAGATAGAGTGGATGTGGAGAGGATGTTTCCTATAGTGGGGGAGTCTAGGACCAGAGGACACAGGGAGAGTGGATGTGGAGAGGATGTTTCATATAGTGGGGGAGTCTAGGACCAGAGGGCACAGATAGAGTGGATGTGGAGAGGATGTTTCCTATAGTGGGGGAGTCTAGGACCAGAGGACACAGACAGTGTGGATGTGGAGAGGATGTTTCCTACAGTGGATGAGTCTTGGACCAGAGGGCACAGATAGAGTGGATCTGTAGAGGATTTGTCCTGTAGTGGGGTTGTTGCGTACCAGCTGGCAGAACCTCAGGGATGTCGAACAGAGAAGTACAGCAATTTCTTTAACCAGAGGGTGGAGAATCTCTGGAATTCATTGCACTTTCATTGAGCTGAATGGCCCAATTCTGCTCCTTAGTCTGCTGAATGGAAATGCTTTCCTGTGTCTCCCTGTACACCAAACTCTCCAATCCTTGCCTTGAGTTTATTTTTCTCATGGCCACTGGAAAGAAATATGCATCGACCTCCAGCCGACGCCTCACCCCTCTGTGGCTGGACATCAGGGCTGAATGGAGACTGGAGTGACGGGTGAGATGGGAGAGGGGAATAAGGACGAGTAGATTAGTGAATGTTGGGAGAAGTGTGGGTGTTGGAGACTGGGATATATTGTCCAGTCATTTGCAAGTGTCTTGTGCAACTGTAAAAAAAATTCTGTAAGGTCAAGAAGCTTTCAGAAATAAGGAAAGGAAAAGTTTCCAAATATTAAAATATTACTATACAGAGCAGTAAGCAGGAAAATAACTAAATCAGATCAATGTTTGTCACCACCCTTTGCCTTTAAAACTGCATCAGTTCTCTGGGGTGGATTGTCACGCTGTTCTATCAGGAAGGTTGTTCCAACCATCTTGGAGATCTTGTCACAGTTCCTCTGCACAGCCTGGCTGTCTCACTGACTCTTGTCTCTGCAGCTAATCCCAGACAATCTCGATGATGTTGAGATCAGAGCTCTGTGGAGGCCATGCCATCTAAAACCATATAAAACAATCTCGGCTGCCTGAAACTTTTGCACAGTACTGTACTAAAGAGGTACAGAATTGAGGAGGGAGTGGGTGGTAGGGGACTGAGCATGAGGGAGGGGTCTGTGAGTGAGTGGACGGTGAGCGAGAGCATGGAGTTAGTGAGGGAGCTGCAGATCCTTAAATCTCTGTAGGAAACACTCAGCAGGTCAGTGGATACACTAACATAGGTAGCTGCCCTTCATGAGGTGGCACAGTAGCGTAGTGGCTCGTATAATCTCTTTACAGCGCCAGCCAACAATCAACGATCAGTGTCCAATCCATTCCTGCCAGTGTCTGTAAGGAATCTGTATCTTTCCCCCGTGACCATGTGGCTCTCCTCCCACATCCCAAAGGTGGACAGTTAGGATTAACAAGTTGTGGACACGGTGTATTGATGTCAGCAGCATGGTGATATTTTGTGAGCTTCCCTGCACCATCTCCGCTGATTTGGTTTCATGAACACAACGCATTTGACTGAGTGGTTCGAAATCCATGTGACAAAGCAAGGCAATCCTTCAAAGTCGAAAAGCAAGGAAGCACGTGTCCGTTTAATAGGGCATGAGGCAGGTCAGAGGGAGCAGAGGGCATGGAGAGTGTGAGTGATGAAGGCAGTTGAACAGAGCCTGTAATTGGTTTATTATTGTCACCTACGGAACTCGACAAAAGTCTTCGGCACCTACTTGTCACTTTTCTCCACTTTTGTGTTTGTCAACGTGGAGCAGAGAGCCAGTTTGTAAACCTGGCAGGAGCACAGGATGTTGGGAATGGTGAAGGTGGGGCACCGTGGGAGGGGTGAGGGACGGGGGGGCAGAGAAGGACTGTCAGGGGTGGGTACAGACACACTTAGGCACCCTGGCTACATATACAGTATATGTGCCTAAGACTTTTGCACAGTACAGTGTATCACAAACAGCAGAGGTCCCAGTATAGATCATTCGTCACAGAACTCCCATTAACCACTACCCTCTGTCTTCTCTGAACAATCTAAACAGCCAAGTCACCTTGGATCCCATGCATCTTAATCTTCTGGGTGAACCTGCCATTAAGTCTCTTGTCAAAAGACTGACTGCAATCGATGTAGACAACATCTACTCTTCTGCCGCCATCGATCGCTTTCATTAAAGTTCAAAGTAAATTTCATCATCATGCCATGATATACAACCCTGAGATAGCTTGTCTTGCAGGCATACTTAGTAAATCCAATTACCATAATAGAATCGATGAAAGATGGCACCCAACTGGGCAGACAACCTGTGTGCAAAAAACAACAATCTGTGCAAATGGAAAACAAGAAAAAAAATCTGGGATAATTATCAAGAAATGAGATGAAGTCCTTGAAAGTGAGTCAATCTGCAACAGACCTTTATCCTACCTCCTTGAAGAACTTATTTAAGTTATTGAGTTACAACTTGCCATGCCATGCTTTTTCGGAATGCTTCCTAAGAATCCTGCCCAGCAGCTTTCTCACTGCTGTGAGACTCACCCAGGATCATTCCTATTTCACTTCTCAAACAATGGAGCAATATTAGCTGCTTGCCAGTTGCCCAGAAATTCACCTGTGGCCAAGACTCTAGCAATCTCATTTCTTAATAACCTGGGTGTATCCCATCAGGCCTTGGGAACATTCTTCATGCGACCCAACGCATCATTCTTTATCTCAAAAAAGCCCCAGTAGTTTAGCACCCCCACACTGAAATCCCTATTTTCCAAGCCCTTCTCCTTGGTTTCTCATTTAAGACCTGGACCACGTCCTCACTTTCAAGTATATTTTATCTTTGAGTGGTCCTATCCTCTCCCCAGTCCCCCTCTTGCTCTTAATATATGTATCAAATACAAGGGATTCTGCAGGTGCTGGAAATCCAAAGGACCACATGCGATCTGCTGGAGGAGCTCAGCAGGTCAAGCTGCTTCGAAGGAAATGAATGAACAGTCGATGTTTTGGGTCGAGACCCTTCTTCAGGACTGGAAAGGAAGGAGGAAGATACCAGATAAAAAGATAGGGGGAGGAAGGGAAGGAGGACAAGCTAGGATATGATAGATGAAGCCAGGTGGGTGGCAAAGTTAAAGTGCTGAGGAAGGGGGACCTGGTAGGAGAGGAGAGTGGACCATAGGAGAAAGGGAAGGAGGAGGGGACCCAGCGGAGGTGATAGGCAGGTGAGAAGGAGAGGTAAGAGGCCAGGGTGGGGAGTACAAGAAGGGAGAGGGATTTTTTTATATTGGAAGGGGAAATCAATATTCATGCCTTCAGGTGTTACTCCTTCATCTTAAAGGTGGCCTCATCGTGGCATGGACTGAATTAAAATGGTTGGCCACCAGGAAATTCTGCTTTTGGAAGATGGAGTGGAGATGCTCGACAAAGCGCTCTTCCAGTTTATGACATGTCTCACCAACGCAGAGGAGGCTGCATTGAGAGGACTGGACACAACAGATGACCCCAGTGTACAAGCAGGGGAAGTGTTGCAGGAGTAGAATGGAGGTGAGGGAGGAGGCAAATCACCAAGTGTAGCATTTCTATCACTTGCACAGATACGTGTCAGGAGGGAAATTAGTGGGGAGGAATGAATGGACAAGGAATCACAGATGAAGCAGAAGGCCAAGAATGGGGGACAGGCAAAGACATGTTTGGTGATAGGATCCTATTGAAGATGGCACGTTAAGGAGAATGATGTGGTCCTACATTGGGATTCTCTTTAATGCTACTTGCAAAGGACATTTTAGAGTATAACAGATAGGAGCAGAATTAGGCCAATCGGCCCATTGAGTCTGTTCCACCATTCCATCATAGCTGATCTATTATCCCTCCCAAACCCCATTCTCCAGCCTTCTCCCCATAACCTTTGGTGCCCTGACTAATCAAGAACCTGTCAACTTCACTTTAAGTCTACCCAATGATTTGGCTTCTACAGTTGTCTGCGGCAATGAATTCCATAGATTCACTACCCTCTGGCTAAAGAAATTACCTACTTTTGTGACCTGCCCTACATCTCCTAATTCCTTTCTTGAGTCCCCTTCTAGCTTAAAGGCTTGAAGGTCTGATTTGACCTTCCTAGTCCTTACAAATGCTTCCTTTTCCTTCTAGAGAAAGGAGCTGAATCAGATTATTCGGCCCATCGAGTTTGTTCTTACATTTCATCATGGCTGATCCATTTTCCCTCTCAATGCCTTTCTCCTGTCTTCTCCCTGTAAACTTTCACGCCCTGACTAATCAAGAACTTATCAATCGCCTCCTTAAATACACCCAATGACCTGGCCTCCATAGCTGCCTGTGGCAATGAACTCCACAGACCCACTGCCCTTTTGACTAAGGAAATTCCTCCTCGAGGCGCCTTTGGACAGATGGGGCTCATCAGCTGTTGTTGGCAGCTCACCCTGGAGAAGGAAAGCTCTGATCTCCAGCTTCCGTTGTCTTGCTCATGGGGAAGGCTTGGGGTGTAAACCCTGAGGGGAAAGTCCAGAGCTGGGGTTCCTAAGGCAGTCCTACATTGAGTTCAACATTGACTGGCAACTCTTGTGAGGCCTCTGGTGCCAAACTGTATTGGTCTCTGCCATTCATCAGCTACACAGAGAGGGGGAGCTTGCTGCATGGGCAAGAGCTTGCTCTCCGTATTGTACTGCCCTGGCTTGTGTACCTTGTAGTCAGCTGGGATACAACATCCATGGCTGATCCTGACTCATGGAGGGCCACACTAACTGCCTTTATGCCTAAGGGGTTGTAGCCACTATTCCCTATCTGTTCTTACACTGACCTGGCTCATACCCTAGCACTAGGTCCAGTACAGTCCGTGGATGAACTCATGGGAAACCCTCCTGGACGCACCTAACAAATTCTGCTCCGTCTACACCTCCTGGACTAGAGAAGTTCTTGTCTGCTTTGGGCATATTTAAAAGCAGAGGTCGATATGTACTGAATTAGTAAAGACACCAAGTGGGGAGATGGGGAGAAGGCAGGAGAATGGGGTTGAGGGGGAAAATAAATTGGCTGTGACTAAATGGCAAATTAGACTCGATGGGCTGAATGGCCTAATTCTGCTCCTTTGTCTAAGTGAAGTCGTCTACCACAACAACCCCTTCGTTGTTACACCTTATCTACTCAGGTTGTTCCTCAATTTCTCAGCGGCTACTGGGCCTTCATCTTTACAATCACTTTGCCTTTCTTATTTTTTATTTCTATCCATGTACAGTACTGTGCAAAAATCTTAGACACATAGATACATATCTAGGGTGCCTAAGACTTTTGCACAGTACTGTAGTGATTGTATGTATTGCACTGTACTGCTGCCACAAAAAAATAAATTTATTGACATATGTGATTGATGATAAACCTGATTCTGATCTGGGTCTCTATTGTGGACTGAGAGTGGGAAGGGGGCAGGGAGAGGGGAATCATGGTTGGGAAAAGGGGAAGGGAGAGGGGAGGGAGCGGGAAACACCAGAGAGACATTCTGTAATGATCAATAAACCAATTGTTTGGAATCAAATGACCTTGCCTGGTGTCTCAGGGCTGGGTGTGTCTGTACCTACCCCTGACACTCCTTCTCTGCCACCTGTCCCACACCCCTCCCACGGCGCTCCACCCTCACCATTCCCAATATCCTGTGCTCCCGCCAGATTTACAAACTCGCTCACTGCTCCACATTGACAAATACAGTACTGTACTAAGGTCCTGGGTACCCTAGCGATATACGTATATGTGCCCAAGACTTCTGCACAGTTCTGCATGTCTTTGGCACCAATGTGCACCACAATCCTGGCAGCTCACCCACTGCCTTGCGAAGGGTCTTCAGCAGCTCTGAGACATCATGGACACATGGGCAGAGTGGGCGGGGGGGCGTTGGCAACACAGCATCCTGGAGACTCTTCTACAGCCACGGAAGCTCCTGTCTGCCCCTCTAACTGTCAAATCTTTGATCAGTATTGCTCTAACGCCACCCTGCCCTTCAGAGACAACTACAGTGCCATTGATCTGGCTGTTACTCGTGTGCCCTGCTCGCCCTCCCAGCAGTACTAAAAGGGGTTCAAAGTTCAATGTCCAAAGTAAATTCATTATCAAAGTACGTGTATACTACTTATCCACTGATGTCCGTTGACTTTATTAACTTTGCCTCCAACTTTCACCCTGCCCTCAAGTTTACCTGGTCCATTTCTGACACCTCCCTCCCCCTTCTAGATCTTTCTGTCTCTGTCTCTGGAGACAGCTTATCCACTGATGTCTACTATAAGCCTACTGACTCTCACAGCTATCTGGACTATTCCTCTTCTCACCCTGTCTCTTGCAAAAACGCCATCCCCTTCTCGCAATTCCTCCGTCTCCGCCGCATCTGCTCTCAGGATGAGGCTTTTTATTCTAGGACGAGGGAGATGTCTTCCTTTTTTAAAGAAAGGGGCTTGCCTTCCTCCACCATCAACTCTGCTCTTAAACGCATCTCCCCCATTTCACGTACATCTGCTCTCACTCCATCCTCCCACCACCCCACTAGGAATAGGGTTCCCCTGGTCCTCACCTACCACCCCACCAGCATCCGGGTCCAACATATTATTCTCCGTAACTTCCGCCACCTCCAACGGGATCCCACCACTAAGCACATCTTTCCCTCCTCCCCTCTCTCTGCATTCCGCAGGGATCGCTCCCTACACAACTCCCTTGTCCATTCGTCCCCCCCATCCCTCCCCACTGATCTCCCTCCTGGCACTTATCCGTGTAAGCGGAACAAGTGCTACACATGCCCTTACACTTCCTCCCTTACCACCATTCAGGGCCCCAAACAGTCCTTCCAGGTGAGGCATCACTTCACCTGTGAGTCGACTGGGGTGATATACTGCATCCGGTGCTCCCGATGTGGCCTTTTATATATTGGCGAGACCCGATGCAGACTGGGAGACCGCTTTGCTGAACATCTACGCTCTGTCTGCCAGAGAAAGCAGGATCTCCCAGTGGCCACACATTTTAATTCCACATCCCATTCCCATTCTGACATGTCTATCCACGGCCTCCTCTACTGTAAAGATGAAGCCACACTCAGGTTGGAGGAACAACACCTTATATTCCATCTGGGTAGCCTCCAACCTGATGGCATGAACATCGACTTCTCTAACTTCCGCTAAGGCCCCACCTCCCCCTCGTACCCCATCTGTTACTCATTTTTATGCACACATTCTTTCTCTCACTCTCCTTTTTCTCCCTCTGTCCCTCTGAATATACCTCTTGCCCATCCTCTGGGTCACCCCCCCCTCCTTGTCTTTCTTCCCGGACCTCCTGTCCCATGATCCTCTCGTATCCCCTTTTGCCTATCACCTGTCCAGCTCTTGGCTCTATCCCTCCCCCTCCTGTCTTCTCCTATCATTTTGGATCTCCCCCTCCCCCTCCAACTTTCAAATCCCTTACTCACTCTTCCTTCAGTTAGTCCTGACGAAGGGTCTCGGCCTGAAACGTCGACTGCACCTCTTCCTACAGATGCTGCTTGACCTGCTGCGTTCACCAGCAACTTTGATGTATGTTACGTGTATACTACCTTGAGATTCCTTTTTTTTTGCAGGCATTCACAGTGGAAGAAAGAAGTGCAATAGAATCAATGAAAAACTACACACAGTCCACTTCCACTGAGGTTGGGTGAAACAACAACTGGAGGTCATGGGTTAAGGGTCAAAGGTAAAATGGTTAGGGAGAACATGAGGGGAAACATCTTCACTCAGACAGTGCCGAGAGTGTGGAACGAGCTGCCAGTAGTGGATGTGGGCTCGATTTCAATGCTTGAGAGAAGTTTGGACAGGTACATGGATGGGAGGGGTGTGGAGGGCTATGGTCCTGGTGCAGGTTGATAGGAGCAGGCAGTTTAAATGGTTCAGCATGGACTAGATGGGCTGAAGGGCCCGTTTCTGTGCCTTACTTTTCTATGACTCTGTGACTCTATGACAATCAAAGACTTACTAACAACCACAAACAAGAGAAACTCTGCAGATGCTGGAAATCCAGAGCAACACACACAAAATGCTGGAGGAACTCAGCAGGCCAGGAAAAAAGTGGAAAAAAGTAGAGTCGACATTTTGGGCCGAGACCCCTTGTCAGGGCTTTGACTAACAACCAATATGCAAAACAAGACAAACGGTGCAAATACAAAAATAATAATAAATATATAATATTGAGAACACGAGTTGTTGAGTCCTTGAAAGCAAGCCCATCGGTTGTGCCCTCAGTTCAAAGTGAAATTATATTTCCTGTTACACACATCAAAGTTGCTGGTGAACGCAGCAGGCCAGGCAGCATCTCTAGGAGGAGGTACAGTCGACGTTTCAGGCCGAGACCCTTCGTCAGAACTGGCCTGCTGCGTTCACCAGCAACTTTGATGTGTGTTGCTTGAATTTCCAGCATCTGCAGAATTCCTGTTGTTATACTTCCTGTTGACTGGAATGGCCACAGGGAAACCCCACACTCTGTGCAAGCAGGCTTTAGGCTTTTTAACCCTCTCTGAACTATCTGCTGCCTGTTGTGCTACCACTTTGCTCTAAATCTTATCTAGGCTGCTCTCAGCATCCTAGATAATCTGAGTCCACTTTGGTTTCTTCCCCCAGTCAGTCAGGAGTTGCAGTGAGATGGATGTCCCACAGGCCCACAGCTGAGGTCCTCAGGGTCATTGGAACTGCCCCTGATCTCCTGCTTTCTGCAGGAGGCGCACATGCCAATCACTCTCATAGAGTCGAATGCAACTTTATTGTCATTGCTCAAGGCAATGAGATTGTGGTGCTGCCCCAGTCTCTGCAAAATGGATATTTACAATGCATGCAGTATGGTTTTATTTTTTTTAAATCCCATACCCACATGCAACAAGTGACTTTTATAGTCCATAACACTCAAAGGCCATTGGCAATCCCGGTGTAGCATTATTCAGCTACACAGCAGCCCCCGGGTAGAAGCTGTTTTCAGTCTTACTGTCTTGGCGAAGATGTTTCTGGCAGATTGGACAGGCAGTGTCCCCTCAGCAGGGAAACCCTACCTATTCAGTCTCCGTTCAGCATTTCCGCTCGACCACAGCACCAACAGCTCAGACACATCCAAAAGATGGCCGGTCAGAAATGGCTATCCCACTGGAGCCTGCTTCCCTCATATACCTTTCAATACTTGCCTCCTCTCCTTGGCTGCCTGGACCGGAAGCACTTGGAGTTCAGGAGACTGAGGGGTGACCTTCCCAAGGTGCATCTGGGTAACGACTGAGAGAAGGCAAGTCAGGCGCCAGTTTAATGTGGGGGGTGGAGGGAGAGGTAGCATTCAGGAAAGGGTAGTGTGGCAGTTAGCCGGACAGCTCGGACGTTCCAGGGTTCAGAGTTCTGCGAGGAACCTCTATCCTCCTTGCAGAACGTGTGGATTTTCTCCGGTTTCCTCCCACAGTCCAAAGAGGCACAGGTAGGTTAATTGGTCATTGTAATTGCCCCATGATTAGGTCGTGGTCGTCAGGGGTTGCTCAAAGACCCGCAAGGGCCAACTCGGCGCTGTAACACTAAGTTTGAGAGGGACTCGAGGGCCAACATTTCCACTCAGAAGGTGGTCAGTATATGGAACGAGCTGCCAGAGGCAGATACATTAACAGCATTTCAAAGATAAGAAAGCTTTAGTGGAATATGGGAGCAGACAGGGCCATTGGGACTAGGTTAAATCTCTCCCCTCTCAACTTAAACCTGTGCCCTCAAGTTGCAGATTCCCCCTGCCCTGGGAAAAAGACCTTCAGGATTTAAAAAGTCTCGACAAGGTCCTGTTCTCCTGTCTGAGCCCTGATCTCTGTCTTTGATCTCAGCGCACTTTCCTGTCACATGAGTGAGGGAAGGGTGATGTCATCCACCTGCAGGGTGGGTTGGAGAACCTGCAAGATGGAGTCTGCTCCCCACCACCCCCCCCACCGCATGTTGAGAGTGCTGGTGCTGGCCACTGCACACAGCTCACCAGGTGACAGGCAGCTCCCGCTGACTGCAGGGAAATGCGACGGGCACGGCGAGGAAGCTCTGTTTACCTGCTGGCGGGGGCGCGACCCGGCTGCCACTCGGAGACTGGAAGGAAATGCGACATCCTGAGGTGGGCCAGGGAGAGGGCGAGCAGCAGGGAGATAGAAAGAGGCCACATGTTGCTCGCAAGCCCATCAAGTGAAGCCAATTAGAGCCGGCTCACAAGGCCACACCTGGCCGATAAGTCCTGCACGCAGATAAAGCCCCGAGTAAACAGGAAACGGCCGGCCGTAACGGAGCCTGCAGGTCGCCGTGGAGTGATGGGATCATCGAGTGCACTCTGCCAGCCCTGTCTGTGGGATTGCCTGGCTGCCTGTGGTGGGTGTTACTCTGTTCAGCCTGGGAACAACTCTTTATCTCCTGCTGCACACCAGGCTGACCTTGGGATGGGGACATCTCTCTGCGAGGCTGCTGCAGGCAGCACACTGGGCTGGACCCTCGTTCGGCAAGCATAGGACAACTCCCTCGCCTCCCTGCCACGGGACGGCCAGACTAAACACAAGCCAGAGCCCACACCAAGTCTAAACACGATTACAGGGATCTTGCCTAGCTTGGCAGAGAGAGAGACTGAGCCCTCAGAGTCCAGTAAAAGCTTCCCTGGGCAACTGCTGCCAACTTCCTCCAGCGACGAGCACACAAGGGCATGCTGGGAGCTGAGCTGGGCATCCTGGCCGGGTGGGCGCTAACCAAATGCAGCTAGGTGGGCCAGCAGTCTAGCTAATGCACAGCGCAAAGCGGCAGATATAGAACATAGTTGGCTCGCAGCCAGCAGTCAATTGCGAGGGTGTATCTTTGAATAGAATTGGAGGAGGGGACTCCAAGGACATCCTCATCTCCAAAAATAGTGAGGCCCTGAGTCTGCAGGAGAAGCATACAGCTTTCACAGCCACAGTGCACTCAGAGTAGGCTTTCCCATCAGAGCTGAGTTTATTGTCACAGGGACTGTACGTACCTGAGGGAACCTTCCTACCCTGAGACCCGCCGTTGGCTGGGGTCGGCCATGGACGTTGTGCCGTCCGTGGCACGCAAGTCAAAGAGACGGAGAGAAAGCTGTTGCCCGTGTAGCAGGCTTCCCCTCCCCACGCAGCTCATAAATCCAAAGGAACGGCAGAGACCGATACAGTTTGCCAGTCAGCGTTGAACTCAATGTAAGCCTTCTTCAGGGATTCAAGCTCTGAATTTTTCCCTCAGGGTTTGCTTCCCCATGTGTGGGTGTACCCGCAAGGCAGCGGAGATTTCCTTTTCCTAGGAGCTGCCAACCACGGCTGATGAGCCCAATCTGCCCAAGGCAGATTGGTTTTAAGGTGCCAGTGACCCAACTTTGCCCCTTCCTGTCAGTAGAAATGGTTCCACCGGGCTTAGTAGCTAACCCACACGTGAAGACCGGGAGCTGGACTTGGTTTGGTGATGCTGTCAGTTTTTCTGCAGGGGAGGGGTTGAGGGAAGTGTGGGGTTTGCCAGCTTTTGTTCCTTTTTCATTCTGTGCGGGGTTGGGGTGGGAATTGATGACTTTCTTCCAACTACTTATACGGTTCTCTGTATTCTATGACTATCTGGAGAAGACACATTCATATAGATGAGGGTAGCGCAGTGGATGTGATCTACATGGATTTCAGTAAGGCATTTGACAAGGTTCCACATGGTAGGTTTATTCAGAAAGTCAGAAGGCATGGGATCCAGGGAAGATTGGCCAGGTGGATTCAGAATTGGCTTGCCTGCAGAAGGCAAAGGGTCATGGTGGAGGGAGTACATTCAGATTGGAGGATTGTGACTAGTGGTGTCCCACAAGGATCTGTTCTGGGACCTCTACTTTTTGTGATTTTTATTAACGACCTGGATGTGGGGGTAGAAGGGTGGGTTGGCAAGTTTGCAGACGACACAAATGTTGGTGGTGTTGTAGATAGTGTAGAGGATTGTCGAAGATTGCAGAGAGACATTGATAGGTTGCAGAAGTGGGCTGAGAAGTGGCAGATGGCGTTCAACCCGGAGAAGTGTGAGGTGGTACACTTTGGAAGGACAAACTCCAAGGCAGAGTATAAAGTAAATGGCAAGATATTTGGTAGTGTGGAGGAGCAGAGGGATCTGGGGGTACATGTCCACAGATCCCTGAAAGTTGCCTCACAGGTAGATAGGGTAGTTAAGAAAGCTTATTGGGTGTTAGCTTTCATAAGTCAAGGGATAGAGTTTAAGAGTCGTGAGGTAATGACGCAGCTCTATAAAACTCTGGTTAGGCCACACTTGGAGTACTGTGTCCAGTTCTGGTCGCCTCACTATAGGAAGGATGTGGAAGCATTGGAAAGGGTACAGAGGAGACTTACCAGGATGCTGCCTGGTTTAGAGAGTATGGAATATGATCAGAGATTAAGAGAGCTAGGGCTTTACTCTTTGGAGAAAAGGAGGATGAGAGGACACATGACAGAGGTGTACAAGATATTAAGAGGAATAGATAGAGTGGATAGCCAGTGCCTCTTCCTCAGGGCACCACTGCTCAATACAAGAGGACATGGCTTTAAGGTAAGGGGTGGGAAGTTCAAGGGGGATATTAGAGGAAGGATTTTTACTCAGAGAGTGGCTGGTGCGTGGAATGCACTGCCTGAGTCAGTGGTAGAGGCAGATACACTAGTGAAATTTGAGAGACTACTAGACAGGTATACGGAGGAATTTAAGGTGGGGGGTTATATAGGAGGCAGGGTTTGAGGGTCGGTTCAACATTGTGGGCTGAAGGGCCTGTACTGTGCTGTACTATTCTATGTTCATTCCAGAGTTGTATTGCACAGGTTGACAATAAAATAAACCTTTGAACTGTTTGCTTGTCACAGGCCATTTGAGACGCAGGCCATTGGGAGCATTTAGTAATGAGAGCTTAACCTCCACTAACACCCCCCACCCCCAGCTATAACAACCTGAAGGAACCAGCAGGCATCATATAAGCAGCAATCACAGGAAAAATATGATATATAAAAAAAAACGGAACAAGAATAAAATTAAACAAAAGAGCATGATGGTCACCTCCAGTAATTTTATTTTATTTAGAGATACAGCTGGGTAACACCCCTCTGGGCACAAGCCTGCACCAACCAACTGCACCATTGGGACCAATTAAACTACTAACCGGCATGTCCATGAGAGGAAACCCAAGTGCCCAGAGGAGCCCACACCGTCATGGGGAGGACATACAGTCCTGTGCAGAGCTCTTAGGCACAGCCAGGGTGCCTGAGACTTTTGTACAGGACTGTAGTCATTTTATGTATTGCACTGTACTGCTGCCACAAAAAAACAAATTTCATGACATGTGTGAGTGATGATAAACCTGATTCTGATACGGGTCTCTGTTGTGGACTGAGAGTGGGAAGGGGACAGGGAGAGGGGAATCATGGTTGGGAAAAGGGGAAGGGAGAGGGGAGGGAGCGGGAAGCACCAGAGAGATATTCTGTATTGTGGACTGAGAGTGGGAAGGGAAGACTTAGGTTCAATCCCCGCTGTTGTCTGCAAGATGTTTGTCCATTCTCCCAGTGACCGCATTGGTGTTCCCTGGGTTCCTCCCGCAGTCCAAAGACTGTGGGTGGTGGGTTAATTGGTCATTGTAAACTGTCCCGTGATTAGGCCAGGATTAAATCGGGGAACTGCTGGGTTGCGCACTTGAAGGTCTGGAATGGCATATTCTGTGCTCTATATAAATAGAAAAGAGATTCTGCAGAGGCTGGAAATCCAGGGTGATTCACAGAAAATGCTGGAGGAACTCAGCTGATTGGGCAGCATCTATGGAGGGGAATAAAGAGGTGATGTCTTGGGCTGAGACACTTCATCACAACTGGAAAGGAAGGGAAGACTCTGGAATAAAAAAGTGAGGGAGGGGAAGGAATACAAGCTGGAAGGTTATTGGTGAAGCCAGATGAGAGGGGGCAGGAGGCTGCTTTGGAGGACCTGGGGCAACTCCCTCACCACTCTGCCGCAGGACGGCCAGACTAAACACAAGCCAGAGCCAAGTGAGAAGCTGGGAGGTGACAGATGGGAAAGATAATGGACTGAAGAGGAAGAAATATGATGGGACAGGAGAGTGGACCATAGGAGAAAGGGAAGGAGGAGGTGCACCGGGGGGGGGTGATAGGCAGGTGAGCGGAAGAGAGGAGTAAGGGGGGGGGGCTGGAGTCAGACTGAGAATGGAAAAAGGGAGGGTGTAGAAATGACCTGAAATGAGAGTAATCAGTGTTCCTGCAGTCAGTGTGGAGGCTACCCAGGTGGAATATGGCAGGAGACGACCCACTGTGTGGGACAGGTGGCAGTGGACTGCCAGGGGCAGGGGCAGACACAGCCAGCCCTGAGACACCAGACAAGGTCATTTGATTCCAAACAATTGGTTTATTGATCATTCCAGAATGTCTCTCTGGTGCATCCTGCTCCCTCCCCTCTCCCTTCCCCTTTTCCCAACCATGATTCCCCTCTCCCTTCCCCTTTTCCCAACCATGACTCCCCTCTCCCTTCCCCTTTTCCCAACCATGACTCCCCTCTCCCTTCCCCTTTTCCCAACCATTATTCCCCTCTCCCTGCCCCCTTCCCACTCTCAGTCCACAATAGAGACCCAGATCAGAATCAGGTTTATCATCACTCACGTATGTCATGACATTTGTTTTTTTTTGCGGCAGCAGTACAATGCAATAAATAAAATTACTACAGTACAGTGCAATAAATAAAATTACTATAGTACTGTGCAAAAGTCTCAGGCAACCCAACAATATATATGTGTCTAAGGCTTTTGCATAGTATCATATGTTCTCCCCATGACTGTGAGGGTTTCTCCACTGTGGTTTCCTCCGAAAGATGTATGGCTCAGTCGGTTAGTCTTTTGCACAGTACTGCAGACACGATGACCTGTGCAGCCAAGAATAGCTCAAGGGTCCAAGGTAAAACATTTCCGAAACGTGATTGTAACTCAGTAACCTTCACAATTAAGTAGAAAAAATAAATATCAAGATCGGCTGGAATTAGCAAACTGGAGGAAGGCGATTTCAGTGTCATAAGGCAGAGGCGAATGACAATAGACTGGGAACAGCAAGTGGCAAGCAAGTCTACATCTGGCAAGTGGGAGAGAGTTACAAGTGAGACAGTGAGCATTCAGGGCCAACGTGTTCCAGTGAGGGTAAAAGTTAAAGACAACAAACTCAAGGAACCTGGCACGTGGAGAGACTGAGTCCGATAAAGGATACAGCCAGACAGGGAACAGCAGAGAGGTAGAGGCCGTCCAGAGATATTGGAAGTTTCGGGATGGAGTAAAAAACAGAGAGGAGAGGAACGCCATCACATGAAGTGTCACTGGTGGGCCCTTTTCATGAAAATCCCAAAACAGTCTGGAGATGATGCAAGTGGTGGATACAGGCTCGACTGTAATTTTCGTGAAAGTTTGGGGAGGTTCATGGATGAGAGGGATATGGTCCGGGTGCAGGTCAATGGGAACAGATTAGATGGGCCGAAGGGCATGGTCCTATGTTGTAATACACTATGACTGTGTGTGATTCTAAATAAGACCACGTGGCCATAAGACATTGGAGCAGAATTAGGCCATTCAACCCGTCACATCTGCTCCACCATTCCATCTTGGCTGATTGATTATCCCTCTCAAATACATTCTCCTGCCTTCTCCCTGTAAATTTTGATTTCCAGACTAATCAAGAACCTTATAAACTCCACTTTAAAAATATCCAATGAATTGGCCTTTACAACCATCTGTTGCAATGCATTCCACTCTAGACTCCCTCACTATAGGAAACATCCTCTCACTTCCACTCTATCTATGTCCTCTGGTCCTGGACTCCCACACTATAGGAAACATCCTCTCCACATCCACTCTATCTGTGTCCTCTGGTCCTAGACTCCTCCACTATAGGAAACATCCTCTCCACATCCACTCTATCTGTGTCCTCTGGTCCTAGAATCCCCCACTATAGGAAACATACTCTCCACATCCACTCTATCTGTGTCCTCTGGTCCTAGACTCCCCTACTATAGGAAACATCCTCTCCACATGCACTCTGGTCCTAGACTCCCCCACTATAGGAAACATCCTCTCCACATGCACTGTATCTGTGTCTTCTGGTCCAAGACTCCCCCACGATAGGAAACATTCTCTCCACATCCACTGTATCTGTGCCCTCTGGTCCTAGACTCCCCCACTGTAGGAAACATCCTCTCCACCTCCACTCTCTCTGTGCCCTCTGGTCCTAGACTCCCACACTATAGGAAATATCCTCTCCACATCCACTGTATCTGTGTCCTCTGGTCCTAGACTCCCCCACTATAGGAAACATCCTCTCCACATCCACTGTATCTGTGCCCTCTGGTCCTAGACTCCCACACTATAGGAAACATCCTCTCCACATCCACTGTATCTGTATCCTCTGGACCTAGACCCCCCCACTATAGGAAGCATCCTCTCCACATGCACTGTTTCTGTGTCCTCTGGTCCTAGACTCCCCCACTATAGGAAACATCCTCTCCACATCCACTGTATCTGTGCCCTCTGGTCCTAGACTCCCACACTATAGGAAATATCCTCTCCACATCCACTCTATCTGTGTGCTCTGGTCCAAGACTCCCCCACGACAGGAAACATCTTCTCCACATCCACTCTATCTGTGCCCTCTGGTCCTAGACTCACCCACGATAGGAAACGTCCTCTCCACATCCACTGTATCTGTGCCCTCTGGTCCTAGACTCCCACACTATAGGAAATATCCTCTCCACATCCACTGTATCTGTATCCTCTGGTCCTAGACTCCCCCACTACAGGAAACATCCTCTCCACATGCACTGTATCTGTGTCCTCTGGTCCCAGACTCACCCACGATAGGAAACGTCCTCTCCACATCCACTGTATCTGTGCCCTCTGGTCCTAGACCCCCCCACTATAGGAAGCATTCTCTCCACATGCACTGTTTCTGTGTCCTCTGGTCCTAGACTCCCCCACTATAGGAAACATCCTCTCCACATCCACTGTATCTGTGCCCTCTGGTCCTAGACTCCCACACTATAGGAAACATCCTCTCCACATCCACTGTATCTGTATCCTCTGGTCCTAGACCCCCCCCCCCCACTACAGGAAACATCCTCTCCACATCCACTCTATCTGTGTCCTCTGGCCCAAGACTCCCCCACTATAGGAAACATCCTCTCCACATCCATTCTGTCTCGGGCTTTCAACATTTGATGGATTTCAATGAGATTGCCCCTCCAGTGAGTACAGGCCCATAGTCTTCAAATGCTTCTCATATATTAACCTTTCATTCCTGGAATCATTCTCGTGTACCTCCTCTGGACCCTCTCCAATACCAGCACATCCTTTCTTAGATAAGCAGCCCAAAACTGCAGACAGTACCTTAAGTGCGGTCAGACCAATGCCGTACGAAGTCTCAGCATTACATCCTTGCTTTTATCTTCTAGTCCTCTCAAAAGAAATGCTGGCATTACATTTTGTCTTTCCCACCATTGATCTGCAAGTTAACCTTCAGGAATCCTACACAATGACTCCCAAGTTCCCTTGCATCTCAGATTTTTGTATTTTCACCTCATTTAGAAAATCGTCTATGCCTTTATTCCTTCTCCCAACAAACACTTCCCTATACTATATTCCAATGGCCACCTCTTTACCCACTCTCCCAATCTAATCAAGTCCTTCTCCAGATAACCTGTTCCCCCAAAACTACCCACCCCTCCACCTCTCTTCGTATTGTCTACAAACTTGGCCAGAAAGCCATCAATTCTGTCAAAATTGAGATACAACGTTAAAAGAAGCCATCCCAACACCAATCCTGGTGGGACACCATTTGTCACTGGTAGCCAACCAGAAAGTGTCACCTTTATTCCCAGTCTTAGTCTTCTACCAGTCAGCCAATCCTCTATCCACACTTGTATCTTTCTTGTAACACCATGGGTTCTTATCTTGTTAAAGATAATCCTGTGCAATGAACAGGATTTGATAAGTGATCTTGAAGTAAAGGAGCCATTAGGAGGTCGTGACCATAATATGGTAAGTTTTTATCTGAAAGTTGAGAGGGATAAGGGCAGATCAGAAGTGTCAGTATTGCAGTTGAACAAAGGAGACTATGGAGCCATGAGGGAGGAGCTGGCCAAAGTTGACTGGTTGGATATCCTAGTAGAAAAGACAGTGGAACAGCAATGGCAGGTATTCTTGGGAATAATGCACAAGGTGCAAAATCAGTTCATACCCCGGAGAAGGAAGGATTCAAAGGGGGGAAAGTGGCCACAGTGGTTGACAAAGGAAGTCAGAGATAGCATAGCATTAAAAAAGAAGTATAACAGAGCTAAGGTGAGTGGGAAGACGGATGATTGGAAATTTTTAAGGAGCAACAGAACTTAACTAAAAAGGCAATACGGGAAGAAAAAATGAGGTATGAACATAAGCTAGCTAGGAATATAAAGGAGGATAGCAAAAGTTTTTTTAGGTATGTGAAGAGAAGCAAGATAGTTAAGAACAATGTTGGGCCCTTGAAGAATGAATTGGGAGAAATTGTTATGGGAAACAGAGAAATGGCAGACGAATTTAATAAGTACTTTGAATCTGTCTTCACTAGGGAAGACACAAGCAATCTCCCAGATGTATGGATGGGCCAAGGACACAGGGTAACAGAGGAACTGAAACAGATTGACATTAGGAAGGAAACGGTGATGAGTAGACTGATGGGACTGAAGGCTAACAAATCCCCAGGTCCAGATGGTCTGCATCCTAGGGTACTGAAGGAGGTGGCTCTGGCAATTGCGGATGCATTGGTTATCATTTTCCAGTGTTCCTTAGATTCAAGATCAGATTCTGAGGATTGGCGAATGGCTAATGTTATCCCACTTTTTAAGAAAGGAGGGAGGGAGAAAATAGAGAACTATCGCCCTCTTAGCCTAACATCAGTAGTGGGGAAGATGCTAGAGTCCATTATTAATGATGAAATAGCGGCATATCTTGATAGCAATGATAGGATTGGGCCGAGCCAGCATGGATTTACCAAGGGCAAATCATGCTTGACTAATCTACTGGAGTTTTTCGAGGATGTAACCAGGAAGATAGATGCGGGAGATCCAGCGGATGTGGTGTACCTTGACTTTCAGAAGGCATTTGATAGGGTACTACATAGGAGTTTGGTGGGTAAAATCAGAGCTCATGGCATTGAGGGGAGGATATTGACATGGATAGAAAACTGGTTGGCAGATAGAAAGCAAAGGGTAGCAGTGAATGGGTGTTTCTCAGAATGGCAGGTGGTGACTACTGGGGTGCCACAGGGCTCGGTATTGGGACCACAGCTGTTCACGATTTACGTCAATGATTTAGAGGAAGGCATTGTGAATAAGATCAGCAAGTTTGCAGATGATACTAAGCTGGGTGGCAGTGTGACATGTGATGAGGATGTTAGGAGAATTCAAGGTGACTTGGATAGGCTGGGTGAGTGGGCAGAAACTTGGCAGATGGCGTTTAATGTGAATAAGTGTGAGGTTATTCACTTTGGGAGCAAGAACAGGAAGGCAGATTATTATCTGAACAGTGTGGAGTTAGGTAAGGGAGAAATACAAAGAGATCTAGGAGTACTTGTTCATCAGTCTCTGAAGGTGAATGAGCAAGTGCAGCAGGCAGTGAAGAAGGCTAATGGAATGTTGGCCTTTATTACAAAGAGAATTGAGTGCAAGAGCAAGGAAATCCTTTTGCATTTGTACAGGGCCCTGGTGAGACCACACCTGGAGTACTGTGTGCAGTTTTGGTCTCCAGGGTTAAGGAAGGACATCCTGGCTGTGGAAGAGGTGCAGCATAGGTTCACTAGGTTAATTCCAACAGATTTGTCTGTCTTACGCAGAGAGGTTAGAGAGACTGGGCTTGTACACACTGAAATTAAGGAGATTGAGGGGGGATCTGATTGAGACATATAAGATTATTAAGGGTTTGGACAAGATAGAGGCAGGAAATATGTTCTAGATGCTGGGAGAGTCCATTACCAGAGGGCATGGTTCAAGAATAAGGGGTAGGTCATTTAGGACAGAGTTGAGGAGGAACAACTTCTCCCAGAGAGTTGTGGAGGTGTGGAACGCGCTGCCTCAGAAGGCAGCGGAGGCCAATTCTCTGTATGCTTTCAAGAAGGAGCTAGATAGGTATCTTATGAAAAGGGGAATCAAGGGTTATGGGGACAAGGCAGGAACCGAGTATTGATAGTAGATGATCAGCCATGATCTCAGAATGGCGGTGCAGGCTCGAAGGGCCGAATGGTCTACTTCTGCAATTATTGTCTATTGTCTAAACAGCTTCATATGTGTCAGCTCGTAAAACTCTTCTGAAAATCCAAATAAACAACATATACTGTCTCTCCTTTCTCTTGCCTGCCTGTTATTTCCTCAGAGAATTCCAACAGATTTTTGTCAGGCAAGACTTCCCCTCAAGGAAACAATGCTGACTTTGGCCTCAAAACCTCATCCTTAACAATGAGTCCAAACATCTTCCCAACCACTGACATCAGGTTATCCGGCCTATAATTTGAAATCCTGCTTCTTGCGGGCAGAAAGAAGGTGCTCGACAAAGTGGTGCCCGAGTCAACGATGGGTCTCACCGACGTTGAGAAGTCCTCACCGAGAGCACCAGATCCAGGTGTCGGCTGAGTGGTGGACAGTAGGGGTCGGAGGCAATGATTGTTCTTCAGGCTGGAGGAAGGTGACTGCTGGCATTGACCAGTGGTGAACTCTGATATCATGGGTATGTCGTCGTGCCGACCTGTGTGGCTGATGCACTGGTTGGCAGCACTTTGAATCTTAACATTTGGAATGGGCAGGTGAAGTTGAGTCTGGAGGCAAGATGACACACTTTTGCCGGAAGAATGAAGAATGCAGGAGCAGAGGGACTGGCCTAATTTGTGGGCTGAAATACAGTAAATCAGCAGGAGCAAAGAATGTTGGGAATGGTGAGGGTGGAGTGCCATGGGAGGGGTGTGGGACAGGTGCCAGAGGAGTACCAGGGGCAGGGGCAGACACACCCAGCCCTGAGACACCAGGCAAGGTCATTTGATTCCAAACAATTGGTTTATTGATCATTACAGAATGTCTCTCTGGTGCTTCCCGCTCCCTCCCCTCTCCCTTCCCCTTTTCCCAAACATGATTCCCCTCTCCCTGCCCCCTTCCCACTCTCAGTCCACAATAGAGACCCAGATCAGAATCAGGTTTATCATCACTCTCATATATCATGGCATTTGTTTTTTTTTGTGGCAGCAGTACAGTGCAATAAATAAAATTACTACAAGAACAGATTGATACATAAAATTACTATAGTACTGTGCAAAAGTCTCAGGCACCCCAACAAAATATATGTGTCTAAGACTTTTGCATAATATCATATGTTCTCCCCATGACTGTGAGGGTTTCTCCACTGTGGTTTCCTCCGAAAGATGTATGGCTCAGTAGGTTAGTCTTTTGCACAGTACTGCAGACACGATGACCTGTGCAGCCAAGAATAGCTCAAGGGTCCAAGGTAAAACATTTCCGAAACGTGATTGTAACTCAGTAACCTTCACAATTAAGTAGAAAATATAAATATCAGGATGGGCTGGAATTAGCAAATTGGAGGAGGGTGATTTCAGTGTCATAAGGCAGAGGCGAATGACAATAGACTGGGAACAGCAAGTGGCAAGCAAGTCTACATCTGGCAAGTGGGAGAGAGTTACCAGTGAGACAGTGAGCATTCAGGGCCAACGTGTTCCAGTGAGGGTAAAAGTTAAAGACAACAAACTCAAGGAACCTGGCACGTGGAGAGACTGAGTCCGATAAAGGATACAGCCAGACGGGGAACAGCAGAGAGGTAGAGGCCGTCCAGAGATATTGGAAGTTTCGGGATGGAGTAAAAAACAGAGGGGAGGGGAACGCCATCACATGAAGTGTCACTGGTGGGCCCTTTTCATGAAAATCCCAAAACAGTCTAGAGATGGTGCAAGTGGTGGATACAGGCTCGACTGTAATTTTCATGAGAAGTTTGGGGAGGTTCATGGATGAGAGGAGTATGGTCCGGGTGCAGATCAATGGGAACAGATTAGATGGGCCGAAGGGCATGTTCCTATGTTGTAATACACTATGACTGTGTGTGACTCTAAATAAGACCACGTGGCCATAAGACATTGGAGCAGAATTAGGCCATTCAACCCGTCACATCTGCTCCACCATTTCATCATGGCTGATTCTCCCCACTAAAGGGGAATCCACTCTTTCTGTGTCCTCTGGTCCTAGACTCCCCCACTACAGGAAACATCCTCAGCTGCTGTGGATGTGTTCCTGGATTTCTCTGCCAAGGCAGAGAGCACAGGATGGTGCCTCTCCTTTGCCCCACACAAAAAGTTTCGCTGGACTAGACAGCAGGTCATACTCAGCCTGGATGATGAACTTAATGCGCTGGGGTTCTGCCTACCAGATGTTGGACCAGGAGATCTTCCGCTTCAGCGCACCCTCCCACTTTGTCCAAGCTCCCTGCTGCCTGAATCCTACCATCCTGGTGGTACCCACTTCCTCAGCAGCTGCACACTCCTCTTCCTGTCCCTGCCCTGGGCCCCGGTGAAGGGAAGCCCCACCTTACTGGACGCCACTGTCTCTACGAGATCCCTGTACCTCAGATGTGACTCAGCCACCTCCACTGTGTCCTTGTCCATCCATTTCCTGCCTGTCTGGACCTCAGTCCTCTGTGTCTCCTGACAAGATTTTGGGGTTGCTGGAATCTCTGTACTGCAGCAATTCCCTTGTACGAGAAACCATGAACTTCTCGTTCAAGGGGAGCTGCAGTTTATTCCTCTTCCAGTATGGAGAAATGCTGCTCAGGCTACGCAGGAGGCCCAGCCATCTTCGAAGGTAGCCATTGATTCAAGAGTTGAACTATTGATATAGGCATTTCATATACCAGAATGGGCCAGGGAATTTGGGGAATGATACCATGCTGGTAGATCCAGGCCCTGAACTTGCCACATCCGCTTTTACGCTGTCTTTGTCAGCCATAGTTGCCTCATCCTCCCCTTAGCATACTTTTTCATCTTTGGGATGTATCTATACAGTGCCTTCCCAATTGCTCACAGAAACTCCAGTCATTGCTGCTCTGCCGTCATCCCTGCTAGTGTCCCCTTCCAATCAACTTTGGCCAGCTCCTCTCTCGTGTCTCATATGTAAGCCAGGGCAGTATGATACAGACAGTAAGCTGATGCCCGTGTAGCAGGCTCCCCCTCTCCACACAGTGGATGAACCAAGGAACAGCCGAGGACGATACAGTTTGGTACCAGCAGCATCGCAGGAGTTACCAGTGAGTGTTGAACTCAACATAGGCCTGCATTAGGGACTCCAGCTTTGGGATTTTCCTCAGGGTTTACTCCTGAATCCTTCCCCAAGAGTAGGCACACTGCCGTAATAATTTTTTGTATTGTGCTGTACTGCTGCTGCAAAAAACAAATTTCATGACATATCTGGGTGTCAGTATCTCTGAGGACCTAACCAGGGACTAACATGTCAATGCAGCTACAAAGAAAGCACTGCAGTGGCTATATTTCACTCGGAGTTTGGGGAGATTTGGTTTGTCATCAAAGACACTTGCAAATCTCTACAGGTGTACTATGGAGAGCATTCTGACTGGCTGCATCGCTGTCTGGTATGGAGGGGGAGGCACTGCACAAGATTGAAAGAAGCTACAGACAGTTGTAAAATTAGTCAGCTCCATCAATAGTATCTTCAAGGAGTGGTGTCTCAGGAAGGTGGCGTCCATTATTAAGGACCCCCATCACCCAGGACATGCCCACTTCTCATTGTTACCATCAGGGAGGAGGTACAGGAGACTGAAGACACACACTCAACAATTCAGGAACAGCTTCTTCCCCTCTGCCATCGACTTCTGAATGGACATGGAACCTATGAACACTACCTCACTACTTGTTAAAATTTTTATATATATATATATATATATAGATAAATAATTCACTGTAATTCATAGCTTTTAGTATTGCTCTGTATTGCTTGCTGCCGCAAAGACAAGTTTCACAACATATTAAATTAAATCTGATTCTGATGACAAAAACCTGATTCTGATTTGGGTCTCTATTGTGGACTGAGAGTGGGAAGGAGGCAGGGAGAGGGGAATCATGGTTGGGAAAAGGGGAAGGAAGAGGGGAGGGAGTGGTAAACACCAGAGAGACAGTCTGTAATGATCAATAAACCAATTGTTTGGAATCAAATGACCTTGGCTGGTGACTCAGGGCTGGGTGTGTCTGCATCCACACCACCCCCCACCCGACACTCCTTCTTTGCCACCTGTCCCCCACCCCTCCCAACATTCCCAACACTCTTTGCTCCTGCCACATTTACAAACCCTGTCTCTGCTCCATGTTGACAAATAGTCGGGCTGTGTTTGGATGATTGAACTGAGTTCTGGTTCCTTCATTGGGGGAAGGATGTCGAGTTACACCAGGATGCTGCCTGGATTCAGAGCATGACTTATAAGGAGAGTTTGGAGAAACTTGAGTTGTTATCTCTGGAGCACTGGAGGCTGAGGGTGACTTGATCGAGGTTTCTCAGTGATACAGCAGGGACACCGCTCAGCAACACCCGACATCCCCAATTTTTAACCCGAGCCTAATCTCGGGACAGCTTACACTGACGGAATGACCTACCCAGTACATCTTTGGACTGTGTGAGGAAACAATAGCACCCAGAGAAACCTCTGCATCCCACGAGGGGAACATTCAGAGACTTCTTACAGAATGTTGCCGGATCTCTGACACGTTGAGGTGTGGTAGCATTGTGTGAGCCAGCATGCCTTGGTTTGATGAGATCAGAGTAGGCCGCCAGTTTCTTCATCGTGGGGCCCAAGTGTGTCATGATCTAACGCGAGAAGGGGTAACTTCAAAGGAGGTGTACGGGGCACGTTTTTTTTTACACAGAGACTGCTGGGTACCTGGAACGAGCTTTCTGTGTGAGAGTGGAGGTAGATGGATAGAGCCATAGGCTGTTCTGCCCATCTGGTCCGTGACGAACCATTTCAATTGCCGAGACCCATCGGCCTGCAGCCAGAACATGGGCCTCCCAACCGTGTACCTATCTGAACTTCTCTTAGATGTTGAAATCGAACCCACATCCACCACTTGCTCTGGCAGCTCGTTCCATGCTCTCCCGACCCTCTGAGTGAAGAACTTTTTCCTGGTGTTCCCCTTAAACAGAAACAGGGCAGAGAATGAAGGGATATAGGTGCTGTGTCGACATCAAGGTTGTTATAGCCGGGGGCGGTAATGGGGTCAAGTTCCCACTACCTATTAAATGATGTGCATCTCAAGGTAGCATGGACACACAGCAAGGAATTCAAAAGCTCTTAGATAGAGACGTGAAGGTGCAGGACTTGGAAGGGTCCACACATAGTGTGAGTGAGGACTCTCTCGGTCAGGGTCGAACATAGATGTTGTGTCCTAGCTGTCTAGATACTGTACACAAGCCTGGACAGTACCATACGGAGAGCAAGTTGTCGCCCATGCAGCAGGCTCCCCCCTCCACACAGCTGATGAACCCAAAAGAATGGCAGAGACCGACACAGTTTGAAACCATCAGGAGCTGCCCGTCAGCGTTGAACTTAATGTCACACCACCTCAGGGACACCAGCTCTGGATTTTTCCCCTCAGGATTTATTCCTGAAGCCCTCCCCATGAGTGGGCAAGGCAGCAGAGGTTTGAGATCAGAGTTTTCCTTCTCCTAGATGAGCTGCCAACCATGGTGGATGAGCCCCATCTGCCCGAAGCAACTGGTTTTAAGGTGCCAGTAACCCGCCTTTGCCCCTTCTCCTGTCAGTAGAAGTGGTTCTGCCGGGCTTAGTAGCTAAGCCACACGTGAAGGGTAGGAGCTGGACTGAGGGGGGGGGGTCAGAGACTAGTTGAGATGCACACCATGGGAGCATTTAATAGGTAGTGGGGACTGATTAGCAATACCACCCCTGGCTTTAACAACCGGAAGGATTAGTGTAGGCAGAAAGGATGAGTTTAGCTGGCCAGTTGATAGCTCATTTAATCATTTCAGCACAATATGGTGGGCCAAGGGACCAGTTTCTGACCTGCTCTGTTCTCTGTTCAAGAAGCGGAGTGCACTCCATCACAACATGAATAAATTCGTTTGATAAAAAATATTCAGCAACTTACATGTGGGTTTTGCAGATTGTACAGCATATTCAGTCAGATTATTTTGGCAAAGATACAGGAATTTGTGGCACAAAGGTCTTAACCAAACAGACTTAAATGTTTGAAAGAGATAAGCACCTGCAAATAGCACAAAAATAATCTTCCCATGAAGTGATGCAGACGACAGCCTGACACACAATATTCAGATCCCGTGACTGGAAGTGAGGTGTGGGGATGCCACTGCAATCTTGGTTCCATGTCCAAGGAGAAGATGGAGTAAATAATATCAGTAAGTCTATGACTTTCACAGAGTGTACACTGACAATGGGATCAAAGGTTTGAAACTGCCCTCGCTCCACACTCACAGAGCGTATGCGGACATTGGGATCAATGGTTTTAAACTGCCCGCGTTCCACAATTCACAGAGTGTACACTGACAATGGGATCAATGGTTTGAAAGTGCCATCGTGTCATGATTCACAGAGTTCGCGCTGTGAATGTGATCATTGGTTTGAAACTGACCTCGTTGCACAATCACAGAGTATACACATACAATGAGTTCTAAGGTTTGAAACTGCCCTCGTTCCACACTCACAGAGCATACGCGGACATTGGGATCAATGGTTTTAAACTGCCCGCGTTCCACAATTCACAGAGTGTACACTGACAATGGGATGAATGGTTTGAAACAGCCCTCGTTCCACAATCACAGTGTGTGCACTGGCAATGGGATTAAAGGGTTGAAATTGTCCTTGTTCCACAGTCACAGAGTGTAAACTGACAATGAGACCAGTGTTTTGAAACTGCTGTCCTTCCACAGTCACAGCCTGTACACTGACAATGGGATGAATGGTTTTGAAATAACCCTCCTTCCACACTCACATAGTGTATGCTGACAATGAAATCAATGGTTTGAAACTGCCCTCGTTCCACACTCACAGTGTACACTGATAATGGGATCAATGGTTAGAAACTGCATTTGTTCACATTCACAGAGTGCACACTGACAATGAGATCAATGGTTTGAACCTGCCCTCCTTCCAGAATCCGAGAGTGTACACTGACAATGGGATCAATAATTTGAAAGCGCCCTCGTTCCACAATTAAAAAATGTATGCTGGCAATGGGATAAAGGGTTTGAAACTGCCCTCATTCACAATGACAGAGTGTACACTGATAATGGGATTAATTGATTGAAAATGCCATAGTTCCTCAGTCACAGAATGTACGCTGACAATGGGATCAATGGTTTTAAACTGTTCTCGTTCCACATTCACAGAGTATACGCTAATAATGAGATCAATGGTTTGAAACTGTCCTCGTTCCTCACTCACAGAGTGTACTCTGACAATGGGATTAATAGTTTGAAACTGCCTTTGTTCCACAAACAAAAGATGTATGCTGGCAATGGGATAAAGGGTTTGAAACTGCTCTCATTCCACAATGACAGAGTGTACACTGATAATGGGATCAATGGATTGAAAATGCCATAGTTCCTCAGTCACAGAATGTACGCTGACAATGGGATCAATGGTTTGAAACTGCCCGAGTTCCACACTCACAGAGTGTACACTGACAATGGGATGAATGGTTTGAAACAGCCCTCCTTCCACACTCACACAGTGTATGCTGACAATGAAATCAATGGTTTGAAACTGCCCTCGTTCCACAATCACAGAGGTCACGCAGACATTGGGATTAATGGTTTGAAACTGCCTTCGTTCCACAGCCATAGAGTGCAAGTTCACAATGAAATCATTGGATTGAAATTATCCTCGTTCCACAATTCACAGAGTGAACACTGACAATGGGATCAATGGTTTGAAATTGTCCTCATTCCACACTGACACATTATACGCTAATAATGAGATCAATGGTTTGAAACTGTCCTCGTTCCACACTCACAGAGTATACACTAATAATGAGATCAAAGGTTTGAAGGTGCCACATTTCACAATTCACAGACTCCACACTGTGAATGTGATCAATGGTTTGAAACTGCCCTCGTTTCACACGCACAGAGTGTACACTGACAATGGGATCAATGGTTTGAAAATGCCATAGTTCCTCACTCACAGAATGTATGCTGACAATGGGATCAATGGTTTGAAATTGTCCTCATTCCACACTGACACAATATACGCTAATAATGAGATCAAAGGTTTGAAAGTGCCACATTTCACAACTCACAGACTCCACACTGTGAATGTGATCAATGGTTTGAAACTGACCTCGTTGCACACTCACAGAGTATACACTTACAATGAGTTCTAAGGTTTGAAACAGCCCTCCTTCCACACTCACATATTTTATGCTGACAATGAAATCAATGGTTTGGGTGGGTTGGCAAGTTTATAGACGACACAAAGGTTGATGGTGTTGTAGATAGTGTAGGGGATTGTCAAAGAGAGGTTGCATAGGATGCAGAAGTGGGCTGAGAAGTGGCAGATGAGTTCAACCCGGAGAAGTGTGAGGTGGTACACTTTGGAAGGACAAACTCCGAGGCAGAATACAAAGTAAATTGCAGGATACTTGGTAGTGTGGAGGAGCAGAGGGATCTGGGGGTACATGTCCACAGATCCCTGAAAGTTGCCTCACAGGTGGATAGGGTAGTTAAGAAAGCTTATGGGGTGTTAGCTTTCATAAGTCGAGGGATAGAGTTTAAGAATCGCGATGTAATGATGCAGCTCTATAAAACTCCTGTTAGGCCACACTTGGAGTACTGTGTCCAGTTCTGGTCGCGTCACTATAGGAAGGATGTGGAAGCATTGGAAAGGGTACAGAGGAGATTTACCAGGATGCTGCCTGGTTTAGAGAGTATGCATTATGATCAGAGATTAAGGGAGCTAGGGCTTTACTCTTTGGAGAGAAGGAGGATGAGAGGAGACATGATAGAGGTGTACAAGATAATAAGAGGAACAGATAGAGTGGATAGCTAGCGCCTCTTCCCCAGGGCACCACTGCTCAATACAAGAGGACGTGGCTTTAAGGTAAGGGGTGGGAAGTTCAAGGGGGATATTAGAGGAAGGTTTTTTACTCAGAGTGGTTGGTGCATGGAATGCATTGCCTGAGTCGGTGGTGGAGGTAGGTACACTAGTGAAGTTTAAGAGACTACTAGACAGTTTTATGGAGGAATTTAAGGTGGGGGCTAATATGGGAGGCAGAGTTTGAGGGTCGGCACAACATTGTGGGCCGAAGGGCCTGTTACTGTGCTGTACTTCTGTATGTTCTATGTTCTAAACTGCCCTCTTTCCACATTCACAGAGTGTACACCGACAATGGGATCAATGGTTTGAAACCACCCTCGTTCCACAATCACAGAGTGTACACTGGCAATGGGATCAATGGGTTGAAATTGCCCTTGTTCCGCACTCACAGAGTGTAAGCTGACAAAGAGATCAATGGTTTGAAACTGCCCTCGTTCCACAATCACAGAGAGTACATGGACATTGGGATCAATGGTTTGAAAATGCCCTTGGTCCAAAATATCAGCCTGTACACTGACAATGGGATGAATGGTTTTGAACCTGCCCTCCTTCCACACTCACATAGTGCATGCTGACAATGGGATCAGTGGTTTGAAACTGCCCTCGTTCCACACTAACAGATTGTACACTGACAATGGGATCAATGGTTAGAAACTGCATTTGTTCACATTCATAAAGTGCACACTGACAATGAGATCAATGGTTTGAAACTGCCCTGCTTCCACAATCAGAGAGTGTACACTGACAAAGGGATCACTAATTTGGAAGCACCCTCGTTCCACATTCACAGAATATACGCTGACAATAGGATCAACGGTTTGAAACTGCCCTCAATCCACAGTCATACAGTGTAAATTGACAATGGGATGAATGGTTTGAAACTGCCCTCAATCCACAGTCATAGAGTGTAAATTGACAATGGGATGAATAGTTTGAAACTGCCCTCATTCCAAACTCACAGAGTGTACACTGACCATGGGATCAATAGTTTGAAACTGCCCTCATTATACTTTCACAGAGCGTACGCTGACAATGAGATCAATGGTTTGAGAGTGCCCTCGTTCCACAATCTAAAAGATGTATGCTGTCAATGCGATAAAGGGTTTGAAACTGCCCTCGTTCCACAATGACAGAGTGTACACTGCTAATGAGATCAATGGTTTGAAAATGCCATAGTTCCTCACTCACAGAATGTACGCTGACAATGGGATCAATGGTTTTAAACTGCCCGCGTTCCACAATTCACAGAGTGTACACTGACAATGGGATCAATGGTTTGAAAGTGCCGTCGTTGCACAATTCAGAGTCCACGCTGTGAATGTGATCAATAGTTTGAAACTGACCTCATCGCACAATCACAGAGTATACACGTACAATGAGTTCTAAGGTTTGAAACTGCCCCCGTTCCGCACTCACAGCCTGTACGCTGACAATAGGATCAATGGTTCGAAACTGCCCTCGGTCCGCACTCACAGAGTGTACACTGACAAAGGGATGAATGGTTTTGAAACAGCCCTCCTTCCACACTCACATAGTGTATACTGACAATGAAATCAATGGTTTGAAACTGCCCTCATTCTACACTCACAGATTGTACACTGACAAAGGGTTCAATGGTTTGAAACCACTCTCGTTCCACAATCACAGAGTGTACACTGGCAATGGGATCAATGGGTTGAAATTGCGTTTGTTCCAGAGTCACAGAGTGTAAGCTGACAATGAGACCAGTGTTCTGAAACAGCCGTCCTTCCAAACTCACATAGTATATACTGACAATGAAATCAATGGTTTGAAACTGTCCTCGTCCCACAATCACAGAGCGTACACTGACTGTGGGATCAATGGTTGGAAGCTGTCCTTGTTCTGCACTAACATAATGTACACTGACTGTGGGATCAATGGTTGGAAGATGCCCTTGTTCCACAGTCATAGAGTGTAAGTTGACAATAAGATCAATGGTTTGAAACTGCCCTCGTTTCAAACTCACAGAGTGTACACTGACAATGGGATCAATGGTTTGAAACTGCCCTCGTTTCAAACTCACAGAGTGTACACTGACAATGGGATCAATAGTTTGAAACTGCCCTCGTTTCAAACTCACATAATGTACACTGACAATGGGATCAATAGTTTGAAACTGCCCTCGTTCCACACTCACAGAGTGTACACTGACAATGGGATCAATAGTTTGAAACTGCCCTCGTTCCACAATTAAAAGATGTATGCTGGCAATGGGATAAAAAGTTTGAAACCCGTTCCACAATTCCGAGTGTACACTGACAGAGTGTACGTTGACAATGAGTTCAATGGGTTGAAGCTGCCCTCGTTCCACACTCACAGAGTGTACACTGACTGTGTGATCAATGGTTTGAACATGCCCTGCTTCCACATTGACTGATCGTACACTGACAATGGGATCAATGGTTTGAAACTGCCATCGTTCCACAATCACAGAGTGTACCCTGACTGTGAGTTCAATCGATTGAAACTGCCATTGTTACAGAATTGCTCTGAAGATCAAGACAAGCAGAGTCATATTTGGCATATAGATTGTAGTGTAGTGGTCAGCACAATGATTTCCAGGGTTCAATTCCCGCCACTGTCTTAAAAAAGTACAGCAAAGAAACAGGCTCTTTGGTCCATCCAGTCCATGCCGAAACTATGAAAAGTGCCTACTCCCATTGCCCTGCACTGGTTCTGTGGCCCTCCATACCTCTATTGTCCATGTACCTATCCAAACTGCTCTTAAATGTTGAAATTGAGCTTGCATGCACCACTTGTGCTGGCAGTTCATTCCACACTCTCAGAACTCTCTGAGTGAAGAAGTTTCCCCTCGTGTTCCTCTTAAACTTTTCACCTTTCACCCTTATCCCATGACGTTTGGTTGTCGTCCCACACAACCTTGGTGGAAAAGGCTACTTGCATTTATCTTCTGTACACCCCTCACAATTTAGAATACCTCTTTCAAATCTCCCCTCAGTCTTCTACATTCCAAAGAATTAAGTCCTAACCTATTCATTAAAATGTGTGGCCACTGGGAGATCATGCTGCAAGCTAATTCCACGGGGCATTAGCGGAAGTTAGAGAAGTCAATGTTCATGCCATCAGGTTGGAGGCTACCCAGATGGAATATAAGGTGTTGTTCCTCCAACCTGAGCGTGGCTTCATCTTTACAGTAGAGGAGGCCATGGATAGACATGTCAGAATGGGAATGAGATGTAGAATTAAAATGTGTGGCCACTGGGAGATCCTGCTTTCTCTGGTGGACAGAGCATAGGTGTTCAGCAAAGCGGTCTCTCAGTCTGCGTCAGGTCTCGCCAATATATAGAAGGCCACATCGGGAGCACCAGACACAGAATATCACCCCAGCCGACTCACAGGTGAAGTGTCGCCTCACGTGGAAGGACTGTCTGGGGCCCTGAATGGTGGCAATGGAGGAAGTGTAAGGGCATGTGCAGCACTTGTTCCGCTTACATGGATAAGTGCCAGGAGGGAGATCAGTGGGGAGGGATGGGGGGGACGAATGGACAAGGGAGTCGCGTAGGGAGCGATCCCTGCGGAAAGCAGAAAGGGGGGGGGAGGGAAAGATGTGCTTAGTGGTGGGAACCCGTTGGAGGTGGCGGAAGTTACGGAGAATAATACGTTGGACCCAGAGGCTGGTGGGGTGGTAGGTGAGGACCATGGGAACCCTATTCCTAGTGGGGTGGCGGGAGGATGGAGTGAGGGCAGACGTGCATGAAATGGGGGAGATGTGTTTGAGAGCAGAGTTGATGGTGGAGGAAGGGAAGCCCCTTTCTTTAAAAAAGGAGGACATCTCCCTCGTCCTGAAATGAAAAGCCTCATCCTGAGAGCAGATGCGGCAGAGACGGAGGAATTGCGAGAAGGGGATGGCATTTTTGCAAGAGACAGGGTGAGAAGAGGAATCGTCCAGGTAGCTGTGAGAGTCAGTAGGCTTATAGTAGACATCAGTGGATAAGCTGTCTCCAGAGATAGAGACAGAAAGATCTAGAAAGGGGAGGGAGGTGTCGGAAATGGACCAGGTAAACTTGAGGGCAGGGTGAAAGTTGGAGGCAAAGTTAATAAAGACAACGAGTTCAGCATGCGTGCAGGAAGCAGTGCCAATGCAGTCGTCGATGTACTGAAGGAAAAGCGGGGGACAGATACCAGAATAGGTACAGAAGATAGATTGTTCCACAAAGCCAACAAAAAGGCAGGCATAGCTAGGACCGATACGGGTGCCCATAGCTACACCTTTAGTTTGGAGGAAGTGGGAGGAGCCAAGGAGAAATTATTAAGAGTAAGGCCAAAGGAGAAATTATTAAGAGTAAGGCCTCTCCTTCTTCTCCCTCTGTCCCTCTCACTATACTCCTTGCCCATCCTCTGGGCTTCCCCCGTCCCCCTTTCTTTCTCCCTAGGACTCCCGTCCCATGATCGTCTCGTATTCCTTTTGCCAATCAACTGTCCAGCTCTTGGCTTCATCCCTCCCCCTCCTGTCTTCTCCGATCATTTTGGATCTCCCCCTCCCCTCCCCTTCCCCCTCCCACTTTCAAATCTCTTACTAGCTCTTCTTTCAGTTAGTCCTGATGAAGGGTCTCGGCCCAAAATGTCGACTGTACCTCTTCCTAGAGATGCTGCCTGGCCTGTTGCATTCACCAGCAACTTTTATGTGTGTTGTCTAATACAATTCACTACCTTATCTTGATTGCCCAGCAACAGAACCTCCTGATCAACCTTCCTTGCAGGACCTTGTCAAATGCCTTTCTGAAGTCCACATGGTCAACATCTACTGCCTTGCCTTCATCCACTTTCTTGATAACTTCCTTTTTCAATATTTTTATTATTAATTTTATGTACAAGAAAAATATATGTCAATACATTATACTAAATCACATATAAAGACTCCTTACCCTATATTCATACAGATTAATTAATTCATAACATTGTAATTTTAGTATATTAAAAACATGTAAACCACTACCATACTGAAGCTGATTAGTAAAGAAAAAAAGGAAAAAAGTTATTAGTCATCATCTGTGCTTCAACAGCAAATCAAAGGTTTTGAAAATAATTCAAAAAAGGTCCCCACAATGTTTGAAAGTCTTGCCCAGATTCAGAGACTGAACATAAAATCTTCGCTAAATTTAAATATGACATCACATCATGAAACCATTGAGCGTGAATAGGATGGGCCACATCTTTCCATTTAAGCAAGAGCATCCTTCTGGCCATAAGAGACATAAAAGCCAAAATGTGCAAGTCACATGACTCCAAAATAATATCCTTTCCTCCAACAATACCAAATAAGGATACCAAAAGGATTAGGCTTAAAGTTTACTTTGAAAAGTATCGAGAAAGTTTGAAATACTTCTTTCCAATATTTTACAAGATGCAGGCATGTCCAAAACATATGAATAAGTGAAGCTTCTCCATTATTACATTTATCACAATACGGAGATATATCTAAATAAAAACGAGACAACTTATCCTTGGTCATATGGGCCCTATGGACCACTTTAAATTGTAGGAGAGAGTGCACATAACCATGAAGTATCAACCAATTAAAAAATTTGATTCCAGGTTTCCTCAGACTTGAAGTCTGTAAATCTTGTTCCCAAAGATTTTTAATTTTATCAAAGGAACACTTCTCATTCCCAACAGCATATAATATTAGATATAGATCCATTATAAAAAGGTTTCAAATTAAAAATTACATCTAATAGATTATTATCAGGACTTTTAGGAAATGTACTTATTTGAGACCGTAAAAAATCTCTTATTTGTAGGTATCAGAAAAGATGAGTTTGGGTAAACTATATTTAGTTGACAGTTGTTCAAACGAAAATAGACTTCCCTCTACAAACAAGTCCTGAAAGCATTTAATACCTAACCTATCCCATTCTTTAATAGCCACATCAATCAACAGAGGGTTTAAAAAAATAATTAGAAAAAATGGGATTCAAAAGAGAAAATCTCAATAAGCCAAAGTATTTTCAGAATTGTATCCAAATTCTCATAGTGTGTTTAACTACCAGATTATCAGTTAACTTATTCAGAGACAAAGGAAGTGAGGATCCAAGAAGAGAAATAATAGAAAATTTATTGACAGTTAGCTTCTAAAAAAAACCCACATTGGGCAATCCTCACGATTAACGTAATATAACCATAATGTAAGATTTCTTATATTAACTGCCCAAAAATAAAATCTAAAGTTTGGTAGGGCTAATCCACCATTCTTTTTATCTTTCTGAAGATGAATTTTAATTAATCTGGGACGCTTATTCTTCCATATATAAGGATATAATAGAGTCAAGAGAATCATAGAAAGATTTAGGAATAAAAACAGGCAATGCCTGAAAAAGACATATAAATTTAGGTAATATATTCATTTTAAATAGAGTTAATTTGGCCAATCAGCGATAATGAGAGAGGCGACCAATTTGATAGTATCCTTTTTACATGATTCAATAGGGTAAGAAAATTTTCTTCAGACGATTTTAGTTTTTAGTAATTGTTACACCTAAGTAGGTAAATTGATTTCTTACAATTTTAAAAGTAAGGTTAGAATTTGTTGCTATCAAAGTATTCTAAGGGAAAAGTTCACTTTTATGTAGGTGATATCACTAGATTCTCGAAAGGCAATGGCTGAAGGTCCTAAGGCCAGATCAAAAAGAAAAGGGCTCAAAGGACAGCCTTGTCTAGTGCCACGTTGAAGCTTAAATGGTTTGGAATTATGAGAATTAGTGATAACCCTAGCCGAAGAAGCTAAATAAAGTAATTTAATCCAATGAATGAAAACGGGTCCAAAATTGAATTTTTCTGAAGTTTCAAATAAATAATTCCATTCAACTCTGTCGAAAGCTTTCTCAGCATTTTGGGATACCACACATACCAATATCATGTATTACATGCCTCAAGGAAATCTGTGATTTTTTTTTGTGAGAATGATGTAATGGTCTTTTGGAGGTCACCTGATGTAATTTTCCCACCGATGTGAGGTCACGTGATGACATGTGCACCACCGGTATATAAGAGTAGACGCAGTTAGTTTTTAGTTTGTAGACTTCCAAGTAGAACATGCTGTCTCCCCGTTTCTGTTGCGTATTTGTTTTTATGATGCAGTTTCATTTTTTACACGGTTGTTCCGTTCTGTTGCAAGATACAATATTACTGGACTGGAAATTTTTGGCTAGATGTGCTGATTTACCCTATTCCAGCAGTAGAAGGAAGAGTGAAGACTTTATCGAAGTACAGGACCGAAGGATTGAGAGGGGTCAGTATCGTTTGGCAGTTTAACAAAGGATCGACCTTATTGAGTCTTCGTTGAAGGAGTAGCGACCTACACTAAAGATAACTCTTGCCAAAAGAGCAAAGATTTCATGCAGAGGTTTGCTCTCTCTAAAAGAATTTAAGGTCAGTTGTTTTAAACTGTTTATTTACTGCATCGTGAATCCTTCGGACAGAACCAGCAGGAAAGTCACGTCTATGAAGAAGTCCTTCTCCAGAGAAGTCTCTCCCAATTGAACATATAAATCTGTTGGACTTTCGAATTTACCATTTTAAGAACTATATCTCACTTTGCCGCCTTGAGAACTGTTTTCGCATTTAACGCTTTAAGAACCAGTGCCTAGTGACAATTTGTTGAACGGCTGCACAGCGGTTAACTTCCACTTAAGGTTTTCATTTGTTTTTTTTATCGTATTCATTGCTGCCGGTTACGTAACACACGTTAGGAGAATAAATAACATTTAATAAACGATGAATATTAAAGTGAGAATATCGATTTTTGATAAATCCAATTTGGTTATTGGAAATGACAGATGGTAAAATATTTTAAATTCTATGGGCCAAAACATTAGATAGGATCTTAGTATCAACATTAAGTAAAGAAATTGGTCTATAAGAAGAGCATTCAGTTGGATCCTTTTTCTTTTTAAGGATAAGCGAAATGGAAGCCTTACAAAAAGATTGAGGGAGTCTGCCCAGCTTGAATGAAACTGAACATAAATGAGGTATAAGCAGTGAGGAAAAGATCTTGTAAACTCTCCAGAAAGTCCATCTGGACCCAAAGCTTTCCTCAAATGTAATGAGCGCACAGCCTTAACAATTTCCTCAAAAGAAATAGGTTGTTCCAACAACTTTCTGTTGTCAGCAGAAATTGTAGAAATGTTTAGTTGGTCTAAAAAATTGTTCATTACAGTGCTATCCTTAGAAGATTCAGAACTACAGAGATTAGAATAAAATTCTCTAAAAGTATCATTTATTTCTAAATAATCAGTTGTCCTATCACCTTCCTTCAGTTAGTCCTGACGAAGGGTCTCGGCCTGAAACGTCGACTGCGCCTCTTCCTATAGATGCTGCCTGGCCTGCTGCGTTCACCAGCAACTTTGATGTGTGTTGCTTGAATTTCCAGCATCTGCAGAATTCCTGTTCCTTTTGTTTGTCCTATCACCATTAGCTTTGCATATTTCTTTAATCTGCTGTTTAGCTATAACGGTTTTAATTTGATCAGCCAATAATTTACCTGTTTTGTCTCCATGAATATAAAATTGACTTTTATCTTTTAGGAGATGGGTTTCAACTGGACCTGATAACTTCCACGAAAAACTCTGTAAGATTGGTTAGACGTAAGCTACCACGCACGAAACCATGCTGACTATCCTTAATCAGTCCATGTCTATCCACGTACTTATACATCCAAGCTCTAAGGTATATCCAACAACTTTCCCACAACTAATGTCAGGCTGCCGCTGTAAGAATAGATGGAGAAGTGAGTCAGTTTATGAAAATCAAGAGAGGCGTTAGACAAGGGTGTGTTTTTTCCTCTGATTTGTTCAATGTGTACAGTGAAAGAGTATTATAAAAAATAAGAGACATCTTGGGAATCAAAGTTGGCGTTGAAAGCATCAATAATTTTAGATATGCGGATGATACTGTGTTAATTGCAAGTACGGAGGAAGAACTACAAAACTTAATTGATATAGTTGTTGAAGAAAGTGCAAGAATGGGTCTGTCTATCAATTGCAAAAAGACAGAATGTATGGTGATATCCAAAAAGAAGCAGAATCCTATCTGCAGGCTGAGAATAAATGGAGAAGACATAAAACAAGTACAGAACTTTTGCCACTTAGGAAGCTGGGTGACATCAGATGGCAGGTGCGACATGGACATCAAAAGAAGAATAGGGAAGGCAAAAGACACCTTTACGAGAATGAAGAGTATACTGACCAATACCAAACTCGGCATGACAACCCGCTTCAGAGCACTGAAATGTTACGTTTATCCAGTTACGTTATATGGCTCAGAATGTTGGACAATATCTAGTAACATGAAGAAACAATTGAAGCAGCACAGATGTGGTTTTTGAGGACGATGCAAAGAATATCATGAACAAAACAAATATCTAATGAGGATGTCATGAACAGAGAAATAATGTATGAGATCATGAAAAGGCAATGTGACTTCATTGGATATGTGATTAGCAAAGAGGAGTTAGAATGCACAGTAATTATGGTAAAGATTGAAGAGAAAAAGTGAGAGGAAGGCAAAGACAAACGATGATGGAGACAGCAGCCAGAGAAATGGAAATGAATACCAATGAATTGATCCACTTGACCCGAAACAGGAGTGTGTGGGCCATGGCACCTGATGATGACGATGAATGTCAGACTCACCGGCTGATAATTTCCTGGTTTCTGTTTAGAGCTTTTCTTAAACAGCAGAACAAGATTGACTATCCTCCAATCCTCTGGTTCCTCTCCTGTCACTGAAGTATATTTAAATATCTCTGCTAGCATCCCAGCACTTGCCTCCTGTAGTGTCAGAGGGAACATCTTGTCAGGTCCTGGACATTTATTCACCCTGATTTGCCTCAGGGTAGCAAACACCTCCTCCTCTGAAATCTGTACAGGGTCCATGAAGTTGATGCCACTTTGACTCACTTCTGTGTCCATCTCCTGAGTATGTAAAGGGGAAAAATTATTTAATATCTCCCCCATTTCTTTTGGCTCCACACTTGGGATTCTGATCTTCCAGAGGGCCAATTTTGTCCCTTGCAATCCTTTAGCTCTTAACATATCTGTAGAATCCCTCAGGATTCGCCTTCACCTTGCCTGCTAGAGCAACACTGTGCGTTCTTTTAGCCCTCCTGATTTCTTTCTTAAGTGTTCTCTTGCATTTCTTATACTCCATAAACACCTCATTTGTTTCTACCTGCTTATACCTGCTATGCACCCCCATTTTTCCCTTAACAGGGTCCTAATATCTCTTGAAAACCAAGGTTCCCTACACTTGTTATCTTTACCTTTTGCTCTGACAGACACATACAAGCTTTGTCCTCTCAAAATTTCACTTTTGAAGACCTTCTACTCACCAAGTACACCTTTGCCAGAAAACAGCCTGTCCTAATCCACATTTGCCAGATCATTTCTGGTAAAAATCAGCCTTTCAGAATTCGCATTTCTCCAATTTAGAATCTCAACCTGTGGACCAGACCTATCTTTTTGCATGTTTACTTTGAAACTAATGGCACTGTGGTGCAGATTTTTCCCTACATAAACTTCTCTGTAAGGAGCTTGTACATTCTCCCACACTCCAAAATCGACAGTTAATTGGTCAACATAAATTGTTCTGTGATTAAGTCAATAAATGAGAATAAATTAATATTCTGTTGGTGCAAAATATTTTTGCAGACTGCACTTCACAAAGCAAAGATTGCAATTCATTGTGCAACATCATCGATCAAGCTGATGGAAGTGACGTTGTGCATTTGCAGATGGCACAGCGTCTCAGGCTGACATAAGTGGCATTGTGTATTTGCAGATGGCACGGCGTCTCAGGCTGACGTAAGTGGCATTGTGTATTTGCAGATGGCACGGCGTCTCAGGCTGACATAAGTGGCATTGTGTATTTGCAGATGGCACGGCGTCTCAGGCTGACATAAGTGGCATTGTGTATTTGCAGATGGCACGGCACCCTCAGACTGACGGAAGGGACATTGTGCATTTGCAGATGGCACGGCACCCTCAGACTGATGGAAGTGACATTGTGCATTTGCAGATGGCATAGTACTCTCAAGCTTTGGATAAGATTGAGTTTTTCATGCAACATTAACTGAAGAGAGTCAGGTTAGACAATGAAATGAACGTTTAAAGACACTCGAGCATTGATCTTCCTTCAGAAGTGGATTACTATCTGTCAGTCTGAAGATGGGTAGGGTTGGTGAAAAATACATCAAGCATTGCAAATGAGATTTATAGATGGTATGGAACTCTTAGCTTGATGTGTTTTGATAAGATCTATGTATTTTGTGTTAGAAAAACTAAAAGAGGTTAAGCCTGATAGTTAGATAAAATTTCCAAATACACAACCATTGTATAAAGTACGATCATTATATGACAAATGTTGAAATAGTTAACAGGCACCTGAAGGGCCAATTTTTTTTCATAAACGGTGGTATGTATGTGGAATGAGGAAGTGGTTGAAGCAGGCATAACAACAGCTTCTAAGGGACTCTTGGACAGCTACGGTACTGTACAAAAGTCTTAGGCACATATATATGTGTCAACGTGGAGCGGAAAGCGAGTTTGTAGATTTGGCGTGAGCAAAGGATGTGGGGAATGGTGAGAGTGGAGCACTGTGGGAGGGGTGAGGGACGGGTGGCAGAGAAGGAGTGTCAGGGGTGGGTACAGACACACCCAGCCCTGAGACACCAGGCAGGGTCATTTGATTCCAAACATTTGGTTTATTGATCATTACAGAATGTCTATCTGGTGCTTCCCACTCCCTCTCCTGCAAACGGATAGGAATGGCTTTATTTCTAAGAGGATTTAAGCTAAACTAGCAATGATACCAGCTTGGACTGGAACTCTTGCTCAGATTAGAACAGTTGGGCCAAAGGCCTGTGTCCATGACTCTGTGATCTGATGACTAAACATATTATGCTGATACATTGTAGATTACAATTGAGGTGTGCCAGATAATAATAAAAATTATAATAATTAACTATTTCATTTAGATAATTAAGTTCAAAGTTCTTTACAATGGAATAAAAGTACAAATATGAAGGAATAAAATAAATATGTAAATAAAAGACAAAAAATCCCAGAGTTTAGGAGTCTACTTCAAAATAGCTGACCTCCCAATTATCTTTTGAGGGAATTTAAGAGACCGGTGGAAGACCAGAAAGCTCCAGTAGGATTATAAAACAAAGTATTTTTATGATGTAGGTAATTTTATGTATTGCACTGTACTGCTGCCACAAAAAAAAATTTCACGAAATATGTGAGTGATGATAAACCTGATTCTGATCTGGGTCTCTATTGTGGACTGAGAGTGGGAAGGGGGCAGGGAGAGGGGAATCATGGTTGGTAGAAGGTGAAGGGAGAGTATTGTGCAAAAGTCTCCGGAGCCCTAGCTATATAAATGTGCCGGGATCTTTTGCACGGTGCAGCATAACAGCGTGACATTAACTGCTGGGCTATCATGTTGCTTATTGATCCTTCCTTGATTTCAAATGAGGTTTGCAGATGAGAGCACACCTAAATATCTTTGGATAAGATCGAGCATTTTCTTCCTTGGAAGATGAAATTCCATCTTAACTGAGATAAATGTTTCCAAGCATGTCTCAGTCGCTCTCCACAAGAAAAAAAAGAGTTGATTGCCTGGAATAGAGAATACGACGGCACCGTAAAAGCCCTTTGGCCCATGATGTTGTGCTAACCTACTCTAAGAAGGGTCTAATCCTTCCCCCTAGATAACCTTCCACTGGTTATTATCCATGAGCCTATTGAAGAGTTCCTAGATGTCCTCAATGTATCTGCTTCTACAACACCCATGGCAGGGCATTCCTTAAGGCCATAAGGGCACAAAACATAGGAGCAGAATTAGGCCATCTGGCCCATGGAGTCTGCTCCGCCATTCAATCATGGCTGATCATTTTTTTTAACCTCCTCCTCAACCCCCAGTTCCCGACCTTCTCCCTCTACCCTTGGATGCCATGTCCAATCAAGAACCTATCAATCTCTGCCTTAAACACTCCCAACGACCTGGCTTCCACAAATTTGTGGTAAACAAATTCCACAAATTCACCACCCCCGGTTAAAGAAATTTCTCCACACCTGTTTTGAAAGGACGCCCCTCTATCCTGAGGCTGTGCCCTCTTGTCCTTGACTCTCCCACCATGGGAAACATCCTTTCCACATCTACTCTGTCTAGGCCTTTCAACAATTGATAGGTTTCAATGAGATCCCCTCTCATCCTTCTGAATTCTAGTGAGTACAGACCCAGAGTCATCAAACCCTTTCATTCCTGGAACCATCCTTCTGAACCTCCTCTGGACCCTCTCCAATGCCAGCACATCTTATCTAAGATGAGGGGCCAAAAACTGTTCACAATACTCAAGGTGAGGCCTCACCAGTGCCTTATAAAGCCTCAGCATCACATCCTTACTCCTGTATTCTGTACCTCTTGAAATGAATGCTAACATGGCATTTGCCTTCCTCGCCACTGACTCAACCTGCAAGTTAACCTTCAGGGTGTTCTGCACAAGGACTCCCAAGTCCCTTTGCATCTCAGATTTTTGGATTTTCTCCCCGTTTCAAAAATGGTCTGCAGATTTATTTCTTCTACTGAAGTGCATAACTATGTATTTTCCAACATTTTATTTAACTTGCCACTCTCCTGCCCATTCTCCTAATCTGTCTTAAATCCTTCTGCATCCTACCTGTTTCCTCAACACCACCCGCCTCCCACCAATCTTCGTATCATCTGTAAACTTGGCAACAAAGCCATCTATTCCATCATCTAAATCTTTGATATACAGCATAAAAAGAAGCAGTCCCAACACTGACCCCTGTGGAACACCACTTCTCTGGCAGCCAACCAGAGAAGGATCCTTTTATTCCCACTCGCTGCCTCCTACCAATCAGCCAATGCTCTGACCATGCCAGTAACTTTCCTGTGTTACCATGGGCTCTTAACTTCTTAAGCAGCCTCATGTGTGGCACCTTGTCAAACGCCTTCTGAATATCCAAATATACAACATTCACTGCATCCTCCTTATCTATCCTACTTGTAATCTCCTCAAAGAATTTCAACAGGTTTGTCAGGCAGGAGTTTCCCTGAAGGAAATCATGCTGACTTTGTTCCATCTTGTCCTGTGTCACCAAATACTCCATCACCTCATCCTTAAAAATTGACTCTAACATCTTCCCAACCACTGAGGTCAGGTTAACTGGTGTAATAATTTCCTTTCTGCTACCTTCCTCCTTTCTTAAAGAGTGGAGTAACATTTGCAATTTTCCAGTTCTCTGGCACCATGCCAGAGTCCAATGATTTTTGAAAGCTCATTTCTAATGCCACCACAATGTCTACCGCTACCTCTTTCAGAACCTAGCGTGCAGTTCATCTGGTCCGAGTGACTTATGTACCTTTAGGTCTTTCAGCTTTTTGAGCACCTTCTCTCTTGTAACAGAAACTGCACCCACTTCCCTTCCTTCACACACTACATCTGGCACACTGCTAATGCCTTCCACAGTGAAGACTGATGCAAAATACTCAATTAGTTCATCAGCTATCTCCTTGTCTCCTGTTATTATTTCTCCTGTCTCATTTTTCTAGCAGCCCTATATCGACTCTCATTTCCCTTTTATTTTTTACATACTTGAAAAAACTTTTACTATCCACCGATATTATTTACTAGGTTGCTTTTATATTTCATCTTTTCTAATGGTTTTTTAAGTTGCAGGCTTGTAGGTTTTTAAAAACTTCCCAATTCTCCATCTTCCCACTAATTTTTGCTTTGTTGTATGACCTTTCTTTTGCTTTTACATTAGCTTTGACTTCCCTTGTCAGCCATGGTGGTACTATTTTACCATTTCTTCATTTTTGGAATACTCATGTCCAGCACCTTCCTCATTTTTGCTCTAAAAAGCCATGTCTTAGGCATTCAACAAACTTGCTCTCTTGAGATCCATTACCAACCTGATTTTCCCAAAATCTCCCATGACTACCATAACATTTCCCTTTTGACCCGCCTTTCCAAATTTTCTGTTGTAACCTGTGGTCCACCTCCCGGCCACTTTTGGGGGGCCTCTATATAACTGCCATCAACGTCCTTTTAAGCTTGCAGTACCTTAACTCAACCCACTCGGATTCAACATCTTCTGATCCGATTTCACATCTTTCTACTGATTTGATGCCACTCTTTACCAGTAGAGCCACACCAACTCCTCTGCCTGCCTTCCTATCCTTCCGATATAACGTGTAACCTTGGACATTCAGTTCTCAACTGCAACCATCCTTCAGCCACGATTCAGTGGAATGGCCACAGGGGTGCTCTGCTCTAATTGCCTATTTCCATTTCTCCTGACAGTCATCCGGCTACTTGCCTCCTGCAACTTCGGGGTGGCTACTTCCCTGTAACTCTGATCGATAATCTCCTCACTCTCCCGTACAAGCCGAAGGTCACCCAGCTGCCGCTCCAGATCCCGAACACGGTCTTCAAGGAGCTGCAGCCCAATGCACTTCACGCAGATGTAGTTCCCCGGGAGACTCTGGGTCTCCCAGAACTCCCAACAGCCGGCACGAAGAGCACACAATGGCCATTTAAATGGTACAATAAGGGGGAGAAACAGAAAGGAAACCTGAACAGACGCTTTACACAGAGCCGTCGTCTCCTCCGAGCCGAAGCCTGTCGCCGCTCCTCTTTCCACTGGCCTACTCCTGACAATGACCACTCCGCTTACCCCTCCTGTATTTTTTAGTTACAGAGCTTTGGTGACGCCGGTGTATAATGGACAACCGCTCTCGGCCCCCTTTTAAGATAACCGCTGCTGACCTGCGGGAAATCCCTCTTGGTAAAGCTCTGTTGATGCCGCTGATAAGCCTCGTGTACAATGGACAAACGCTCTCGAAGGTCTCTTTTTAAATAACCCTCACACCCACCACCCTAAAGAACCTCTGCCGTTCCCTCCGATCACTTTAAATCAGGTCTACTCCCATTGGAATGGAACGACGCACCAACGAGCTAACATGGAGACTCCAGAATGTTCTGCGACGTCCATCCTCGATGGTGACAGGACAATTGCGTCCTGGACAACTGTGTCCCGGTCAAATGCGTCCCTGGACTTTTGCGTCCCGGACATATGTGTCCCAATATATGTACATCTCATATTAGATTTGTGTCCCAATATATGTATATTTCATAAAAGATATAATTTTACATATTCATGTAATGTTTTAAATTAAAAACAATTTTATTAATTAAAATAGGGTTTGTACAATGTATTTTATTGATTAAAAAGTTTAATTTATAAGTCCAAACTTTAAAAGTATGCATGTTGTAGGCAACTCCTCAGAAGAAAATTAACTTGTTCTCGGGATTGTAACGTGCAATTAATGACTGATTCAAGATTCAAGAAACAAAAAAACTTTATTGTCATTCTAACCATACATCAGCTCTGCAGGGTAGAATCAGACAGCGTTTCTCAGGGGCAGTGCAATCATAACATAACAAACGCAACACTAAATAATAAACATAACAATAAATAGTAAAACACAACAGCCACATGTCAGTTAAAATCAGTTATAACTGTCCAGTGCAAGTTAAAAGTGTCCAAAGCAGAGTCAGGTAGAGCAGCTATTTAGCAGTCTGACTGCCTGTGGGAGGAAGCTGTTTAGTAGCCTTGTAGTTTTAGTTTTGATGCTCCTGTAACGTTTGCCTGATGGCAGAAGAACAAACAGTTCATGGAGAGGGTGTGAGGGGTCTTTAATGATGTACCATGTCTTCTGGAGGCATCGACTCTGAAAGAGGTCTTGGACAGAAGGTAGGGAGACCCCAATAACCTTCTCTGCTCCCTTAACCACCCTCTGCAAGGCTTTTTTGTCGACAGCACTGCAGCTGGTGTACCAGGTTGTGATGCAAAAGGTCAGCACACTCCCCACCATGCCTCTGTAGAATGTAGTTAAGATGTTAGTGGGGAGTGATGCTTGTTTAAGCTTCCTCAGAAAGTGCAAAATGAAGGTGCTTATTGATATTCTTATTTCTTGGTTGGACAATAATCCCTCTTTGGTAGTCAATTTTCTTCTTTGTTGACATAGCTTCCTCTTTCTTGAACCATATAACCATATAACAATTACAGCATGGAAACAGGCCATCTCGGCCCTTCTAGTCTGTGCCGAACTCTTATTCTCACCTGGTCCCACCGACCTGCACTCAGCCAATAACCCTCCATTCCTTTCCTGTCCATATATCTATCCAATTTAACTTTAAACGACAACATCGAACCTGCCTCAACCACTTCTGCTGGAAGCTCGTTCCACACAGCTACCACTCTCTGAGTAAAGAAATTCCCCCTCATGTTACCCCTAAACTTTTGCCCTTTAACTCTCAACTCATGTCCTCTTGTTTGAATCTCCCCCACTCTCAATGGAAAAAGCCTGTCCACGTCAACTCTATCTATCCCCCTCATAATTTTAAATACCTCTATCAAGTCCCCCCTCAACCTTCTACGCTACAAAGGATAAAGACCTAACTTGTTCAACCTTTCTCTGTAACTTAGGAGATGAAACCCAGGCAACATTTTAGTAAATCTCCTCTGTATTCTCTCAATTTTATTGACATCTTTCCTATAATTCGGTGACCAGAACTGTACACAATACTCCAAATTTGGCCTCACCAATGCCTTATACAATTTCAACATTATATCCCAACTCCTACAATGGACGAGTTGACGGCACTTGTCAGGAGTCAGAGAACATTTCGGGAGAGCGGTGTTATGTGTTTTACTGAAACGTGGCTGCACGAGGACATACCCGATCAAAACGTTTCCATAGAGGGCTTCCAGACCGTTCGGGCTGACCGGAATTGCATTGAGAGTGGTAAGCGTAAAGGAGGAGGGCTTGCTGTTCTGGTAAACAACAGATGGTGTAATCCTGATCATATTACGATCAAGGAACATGTTTGTAGCCCAGGTATTGAACTTTTTCTGTTGGACTCCAGCCATATTATTTGCCAAGGGAAAACTCACATGCAATTGTGGTTGTTGTGTACATCCCTCCCTCTGCCAACCCGATGTCGGCATGTAACATCATTTACACCGTTATAGCCAGATTACAAACCCAGCACCCGAGTGCCCTCATTACCATCTCGGGTGACTTCAACTATGTTACCATGGCTAGAACACTGCCCAACTTCACGCAGTATGTGAGCTGTACAACCGGAGGGCAGAGGACTCTGGATTTGATGTACGCTAACGTTAAGGATGCATACAGCTCCTCTCCCCTCCCCCCACTGGGAAGGTCAGATCACAACCTGGTGCATCTAAAACCCTGCTACGTGCCTCTGGTGAAGAGTGAACCTGCAACCTCGAGGACAGTGAGGAAATGGTCGGAGGAGGCTTATGAGGCACTCCAGGGTTGTTTTGAGGTGACAGACTGGTAGGCACTCTGTGAGCCACATGGAGAGGATATTGATGGGCTCACAGAGTGCATCACTGATTACATCAACTTCTGTGTGGACTGCAATGTTCCTGTTCCGACAAGAACTGTCCTTTGTTATTCAAATATGGGTAACAAAGGACATTAAGGACGTCCTGAACGCTAAAAAGAGGGTGTTTAGAGATGGAAATAGGGAGGATCTGAGGGCAATACAGAGGGACCTGAAAGCCAGGATCAGGATCAGGTAGGAGGAAGCTTGAGTGGAAACTCCAGCAGAACAACATGAGCGAGGTCTGGAGTGGGATGAGGACCATCACTGGGTTCCAGCAAACTAGCAACAGAGGAGCTGAAGGCAGCGTGGACAGGACCAATGAACTTAACTTGTTCTTTAACAGAATTGACATTGTGGCCCCTGCCATCCCCCACATGGGTCATCTGTTGTCGGCCCCCAACGGACACATATTCCACTCTCCCCTCCTACCCCTCCTCACAGTCCCCCACCCTGCTCTCATGACTATACCCCTTTCCCACATGAAACTGCCACGGTGGGCTTCACGGCTGAACAGGTGAGAAGACAGCTGGAACGTCTCAACCCAAGCAAGGCTGCAGGACCGGATGGTGTCAGTACCAGGGTGCTCAAAGCCTGTGCCCCTCAGCTATGTGGAGTACTTCGCCATGTCTTCAACCTGAGCCTGAGGCTCCGGAGGGTTCCTGTGCTGTGGAAGACGTCCTGCCTCGTCCCTATGCCGAAGACGCCGCGCCCCAGCGGCCTCAATAACTACAGACCGGTGGCATTGACCTCCCACATCATGAAGACCCTGGAGAGACTTGTTCTGGAGCTGCTCCGGCCTATGGTCAGGCCACACTTAGATCCCCTCCAGTTCGCCTACCAGCCCCGACTAGAAGTTGAGGATGCCATCATCTACCTGCTGAACCGTATCTACGCCCACCTGGACAAGCCAGCGAGCACTGTGAGGGTCATGTTTTTTGACTTCTCCAGTGCGTTCAACACCATCCGCCCTGCTCTGCTGGGGGAGAAGCTGACAGCGATGCAGGTGGATGCTTTCCTGGTGTCATGGATTCTTGATTACCTGACTGGCAGACCACAGTACGTGTGCTTGCAACACTGTGTGTCCAACAGAGTGATCAGCAACACTGGGGCTCCACAGGGGACTGTCTTGTCTCCCTTTCTCTTCACCATTTACACCTCGGACTTCAACTATTGCACGGAGTCTTGTCATCTTCAGAAGTTTTCTGATGACTCTGCCATAGTTGGATGCATCAGCAAGGGAGATGAGGCTGAGTACAGGGCTACGGTAGGAAACTTTGTCACATGGTGTGAGCAGAATTATCTGCAGCTTAATGTCATAGGAAGTCGTTCCTGCCTGTGGCCATCAAACTTTACAATCCCTCCCATGGAGGATCAGACACCCTGAGCCAATAGGCTGGTCCTGGACTTATTTCCTGGCATAATTTACATATTACTATTTAGACAGTGCACATGCGCCGGTCGTGCATGCAGCCTGGTACAGCCGTTCCGATCTATTCTTACTTCCTTCTTCTTACTTTTTAATTTACGTTATTTTTTGTATTTTTTTTCTCACGGTAACACATCGAAGCTGCACCCTCTCTAACATGCTGGTAGAGAGAGTTTTATTTGGGTTTTTTTAGCGCTGGAAATGGTTACATCCCGACATGCGGGACAGAAGCAAGGTCGTATTGTGTATTCCAGCTAATGCCGGCCGGTTTAGCGAGCAGAGCGGCGGACACCCCTGCTGAAATCTGGAGGAAAACACACAGAGGATGCGGGGGGGATCACAAAGTCCAGGAAAGAGGCTTATGGAGAAGAGGAGTTCAGTGGGTAATACCGTTCGGGCTGACCGAAGTGCACTGAGAGCGGTAAGCGTAAAGGAGTTGGGTGCTAACTGATCTGGTTAACAACAGGTGGTGCAATCCGGGGCATATTACGATCGAGGAATGTGTTTGCAGATTGGATATTGACTGGATATTGAACTTTTTACTGTTGGACTTCTGCAACATTCCACCGTGACACAACACTTGGCGGCACGGGAGGACGATCCTGCCTGGGGCCATCAAACGTACAGCTCCTCCCGTGGAGGGTCAGACACCCTGAGCCAATAGACTGGTCCTGGACTTATGCATTTGCATTTTGCTGTTTGATTGTTGGTGGTTTTTGTACTGCTATATTTACGCTCTATTCTTGGTTGGTGCAGCTGTAACGAAATCAAATTTCCCTCGGGATTAATAAAGTATATCTATCTATCTGTCTATCTATCTTAATTATTTATGGTTTTATTACTATTTAATTATTTATGGTGCAACTGTAATGAAAACCAATTTCCCCCGGGATCAATAAAGTATGACTATGACTATGACTATGACTATACTCAATGCTCTGATTAATAAAGGCCAGCATACCAAAAGCTTTCTTCATCACTCTATCCACATGAGGTTCCACCTTCAGGGAACTATGCACCATTATTCCTAGATCCCTCTGTTCTACTGCATTCTTCAATGCCCTACCATTTACCATGTATGTCCTATTTTGATTAGTCCAACCAAAACGTAGCACCTCACATTTTGCAGCATTAAACTCCAGCTGCCATCTTTCAGCCCACTCTTCTAACTGGCCTAAATCTCTCTGCAAGCTTTGAAAACCTACTTCATTATCCACAACGCCACCTATCTTAGTATCATCTGCATATTTACTAATCCAATTTACCACCCCATCATCCAGATCATCAATATATATGACAAACAACACTGGACCCAGTACAGATCCCTGAGGCACATCACTAGACATCAGCCTCCAATCTGACACATAGTTATCTACCACTACTCTCTGGCGTCTCCCATCCAGCCACTGCTGAATCCATTTTACTACTTCAATATTAATGCCTAACGATTGAACCTTCCTAACTAACCTTCTGTGTGGAACTTTGTCAAAGGTCTTACTGAAGACCATATAGACAACATCCATCGCTTTACCCTCGTCGACTTTCCTAGTAACCTTATCAAAAAATTCAATAAGATTTGTTAAACATGACCTTCCACGCACAAATCCATGTTGACTGTTCCTAATCAGACCCTGTCTATCCAGATAATTGTATATACCATCTCTAAGAATACTTTCCATCAATTTACCCACCATTGACGTCAAACTCACAGGACGATTATTGCTAGGTTTACTCTTAGAACCCTTTTTAAACAATGGACCCACATGAGCAATACGCCAATCCTCCAACACCATCCCCGTTTCTAATGACATTTGAAATATTACTATCAGAGCCCCTGCTGCTTCCACACTAACTTCCCTCAAGGTCCGAGGGAATATCTTGTCCGGACCCAACTTTTATATTCCTTAAAAGCGCCAGTACTTCCTCTTCTTTAATCATCACACTTTCCATAACTACCCTTCTTGTTTTCTTTACCTTACACAATTCAATATCCTTCTCCCTTAGTGAACGCCGAAGAAAAGGAATTATTCAAAATCTCCCCCATCTCTTTTGGCTCCGCACATAGCCATCCACTCTGATTCTCTAAGGGACCAATTTTATCCCTCACTATCCTTTTGCTATTAATATAACTGTAGAAACCCTTTGGATTTATTTTCACCTGACTTGCCAAAGCAACCTCGTATCTTCTTTTAGATTTTCTAATTTCTTTCTTAAGAATCTTTTTACATTCTTTATATTCCTCAAGCACCTCATTAACTCCAAGCTGCCTGTATTTATTGTAGATCCCTCTCTTTTTCCGAACCAAGTTTCCAATATCCCTTGAAAACCATGGCTCTCTCAAACTTTTAACCTTTCCTTTCAACCTAACAGGAACATAAAGATCCTGTACCCTCAAAATTTCACCTTTAAATGACCTCTATTTCTCTATTACATCCTTCCCATGAAACAAATTGTCCCAATCCACTCCTTCTAAATCCTTTCGCATCTCCTCAAAGTGAACCTTTCTCCAATCAAAAATCTCAACCCTGGGTCCAGTCCTATCCTTCTCCATAATTATATTGAAACTAATGGTATTGTAGTCACTGGACCCGAAGTGCTCCCCAACACATACCTCCATCACCTGCCCTATCTCATTCCTTAATAAGAGATCCAACACTGCCCTTTCTGTAGTTGGTACCTCTATGTATTGTTGCAAAAAACTATCTTGCACACATTTGACAAACTTAGAACAATCCAGCCCTTTTACAAAATCGGCTTCCCAGTCAATGTGTGAAAAATTAAAATCTCACACAATCACAACCTTGTGTTTACTACAAATATTTGCTATCTCCTTGCAAATTTGCTCCTCCAATTCTCGGTCCCCATTAGGTGGTCTATAAGCGTCACCACACCTTTTTCATTCCTCAATTCCACCCAAATAGCCTCCCTAGACGGGTCCACTAATCTATCCTGCCAGAGCACCACTGTTATATTTTCTCTGACAAGCAATGCAACAACTCTACCTCTTGCCCCTCCTATTCTGTCACATCTGAAGCAACGAAATCCTGGAATATTTAGTTACCAATCACACCCCTCCTGCAACCATGTTTCACTAATAGCTACAACATCATATTTCCATGTATCAATCCATGCTCTAAGCTGATCCACCTTTCTTACAATGCCCCTAGTATTAAAATAGATGTATTTAAGAAACTCTCCACCTCTTACTCTCTGTTTATCCTTAATGGAGCAAACAACTTTGTTATCTTTTTCTTCCTTCTCCCCTACATCTTCAGCCTGAATGCTCCCGATCTCTGTCCCCTGCCTATGCTCCCTCACACACTGTCTACTAACTTTCTCTATTTGTGAACTAACCTCCTCTCTCCTAGTTTCTTCAATTTGATTCCCACCCCCCAACCATTCTAGTTTAAAGTCACCTCAGTAGCCTTCGCTAATCTCCCTGCCAGGATATTGGTCCCCCGAGGATTCAGGTGCAACCCGTCCTTTTTGTACAGGTTACACCTGCGCCAAAAGAGGTCCCAATGATCCAGAAACTTGAATCCCTGCCCCCTGCTCCAATCCCTCAGCCACGCATTTATCCTCCACCTCATTCCATTCCTACTCTCACTGTCGCGTGGCACAGGCAGTAATCCCGAGATTACTACCTTTGCGATCCTTTTTCTCAACTCCCTTCCTAACTCCCTGTATTCTCCTTTCAGGACCTCTTCCCTTTCCCTACCTATGTCATTGGTACCTATATGTACCACGACCTCTGGCTCCTCTTCCTCCCACTTCAGGATATCTTGGACGCGATCAGAAACATCCTGGACCCTGGCACCAGGGAGGCAAACTACCATCCAGGTCTCCAGACTGCGTCCACAGAATCACCTATCTGACCCCCTAAGTATCGAGTCCCCTATTACAACTGTCCTCCTCTTCCTTTTCCTACCCTTCTGAGCTACAGGGCTGGACTCTGTGCCGGAGGCACGTCCACTGTTGCTTCCCCCAGGTAAGCTGTCCCCCCCAACAGTACTCAAACAGTACTTATTGTCAAGGGGCACAGCCACTGGGGTACTCTCAAGTACCTGACACTTCCCCTTCCCCCTCCTAACCATGACCCACATGTCTGCCTCCCGTGGCCCTGGTATGACCACCTGCCTGTAACTCCTCTTTATCAACTCCTCACTCTCCCTGACCAGACGAAGGTCATCGAGCTGCAGCTCCAGTTCCCTAACGCGGTCCCTTAGGAGCTGCATCTTGATGCACCTGGCACAGATGTGGACATCCGGGAGGCTGGGAGACTCCAGGACCTCCCACATCCGACACTGAGAATAACAAGCTGCCCTCACACTCATACTTCCCCCTCTCTTCAAATAACAGGAAAAAATGAAAGCCAAACCTACTTTGCCTCGCCCGTTTCCGCCTAAGCCCATTGAGCCAAAGCCCTTAAGCCCTCACTCTGCTCCCGGCTCACTCCTCAGCCCGCAAACGACGCTGCCCACTGTATTAGCTGTGTTCCTTTTAAATCTTCCGTGCTTCACTGCCCAACGTTACATGCCTGCGCAGTCCTGCCTCTATGAACTCTGATGAAAAAAAATGAAAAATTCAAAATGGCTTCCGCCACACTCCTGCTCTGATTCTCAGACTTCCTTCTCTGAATTAAACCCGAATCAGGATTTCTGACCTTTCAAACCTTCTGCGCTTCACTGCTCAATGTCACATGCCTGCGCAATCCCGCCTCTCTGAACTCCAATGAAAAATACTGAAAAATTCAAAATGGCTTCCGCCGCACTCCCACTGAACGCATCATTTAGTTTCCAAACAGAGGGGTGATGGCAAGTAATTGAATTTTGGATAGCATTATGCCACCCCTCTAAACTATTGTTAGATCTCGGCAAGTCGTTCATTGTTCGATCATGAACATTCCAAGATGCAATGGAAAAGATTGCTGCAATCCTGTGCCCACTTCTACCTCTTGCTTGGCCAATGTATGTAACTTTAAAGTATGCGATGAATTCGGGAGGTAAGTCGTGATGTTCACTCAGATCCAAAAAGCCTGCTACCACATCATTTACTGGAAGGAAAGCTAATGCAGAGAAACATCTCATTTTTAAATTGGATTCTTGACCTTTGTTATACCGTTCTTAAACTGAGATCGCATATTTTCTTAAAGATGGATTTTGACAAATGGAAAACACATGAGCTTATTGTTACATTAGGATATGTTTCAGCTATACTCTTTCTTGCTCCTAGTTCAAAATCCATCAGCACTAATTTGGGATTAAGTTGAGGGCGAGTCTGCAACAAAAGAGTGAATACGCGGTCATATGTTTCCTTAGTCTTATTGGGCAGAAGAGCAAAAACACGGGGAATACTGAATGTACCTTTTTGGACATGGAGGCAGTACAATTGATAATAGATTTGTGGGCAAATTTTAGAAATGCCATCTGCTGCCCAATTCTGAGATCGTGTCAAGTCATTCAAACCCTCTTCAGAAGCAAAGATGAGCATTCTATTTTCATCATTTATGCCAGTATCAATTGCAAGAAATCTTTGTCCTGTCGGGAGAATACAATATTCTTCCGGTATTTCATAATTACATCTTTGGTTTGGTTTAGATGGAGCATTTTGTGCTTTCTGTCTCTAACGATGAACATTTCTCCCCATTGCTGAGACAGAGGGCATTTCTGCCATTGAAAATTCATCATGTTTTGATGAAGTTGTTCCAATGAGATACCTTGTTGATTCTTGTGAGGATATCGCAGTTTCTTTCAACTCTAAAATCGATTATTTTGCTCTAATTGCAGCAGCAGAAGAACCATGGTTATGCTCAATAATTCGTTTTGTTATTACATCGCTCTTGGTATGAACTCTTGCTTTTCAGGATCGTACCACACATCTCCAGTACGTTTTCGTGCCTGCAGCATTTTTCTTATGATAGTGATAGATATAATTTCCGTCATCAACAAGTATGTTTCCACCTTTGCTTGATTTCAAGAACTATGACATAGCTTGGTTTCTGAAAAAAAAGTAAATTTAAAGCCAAATTGTGATAGGAAACGTGGGGGTTTGTTTATAAGTAGCTCAGTCGCAAATGAGACACCCCTCATTTGCCTACAATTACCCTAATTGATCAGACGGTTGCTTTTTGAGCTGAGATAAGAGGCTTAGCATATATAACACGGGGATTGTTACCCTGTAATAGTTACATATAGTAGGATGCAAATGACCGGGACACAATCGTCAAGGATGCAAATACGCTAGTATCGCCTCATTTAACTGGTTTGAACCAGTCAGAGTGTAAAGGCATGCATACACAAGGCTGGGGTAGGCAGAGCCATGAAACAATGTTGGCTGTAACCCTGTACAATGACCAGTAAGAAGGTGGCCCAGGTAGGTCAGGTGACCCTGAGCCAATGGGGTGGAGATCCAATGGTTCGATGGATGAGGAACCGTATGAGACTCAGGAGCTCCAAATGCACTGGGGCAATAACTCTCCAGCAGCCAGAGACCAACCATCGCGGATCAGGAGGACCCCACAGACACGTGGAGATCGGGACCACGAGGAACGCCTGGCCAGCGTACACTCCTTCCCGGGTAGTAGCTTTTCTCTTCATGGAGTGTCAGGGATTCTAGTAGGCTGCATTCAGCTAGGTAGTTTGTGAACCCACGTGCTTTTAGTTGAAGCAATAAAAGTTACTTGTCGATAAATACGGATCCTCTGTGCCTCACTGATCATTATTACAAGGGATGAGTCTTGTAACAAAGTGATGATCAATCTGCTCCTTCTGAACTCCTTCAGGAACTTCCCGACAACTGAATTCAGGCTGACCGGTCTGTAGTTCACTGGGCAGTCATTGTTACCTGTCCCGAGCAACAGAACAACATGATCCACACTCAAACTGCAGGAGCCTGTGGAGAATGACAACACAAATCTCTCAACTCCGATTTCTTCTCTGACTTCCCATAAGGTCAAGAGGCGCATGTGGGCAGGTGCTGGGAATTTGCCCACCTTAAAGAACTTCAAGGCTGCAAATACCTCCATCGCTTTAGGTGTGTGCATTCACACACACACTCTCAGATAGAGCAGGCATACACACACACACATAAACACACACACACACACACACACACACAAACGTACAGACACACATATACAGAAAGAGAAAGAGAGAGTGGGGCGGAATGTGGAGAGGATGTTTCCGACAGTGGGGGAGTCTAGAAAAAGAGGGAACGGATTGAATGGATGTGGAGAGGATATTTCTGATAGTGCGGGAGTCTAGGACCAGAGGACACAGATAGAGTGGATGTGGAGAGGATGTTACCTATAGTGGGGGAGTCTAGGACCAGAGGACACAGATAGAGTGGATGTGGAGAGGATGTTTCCTATAGTGGGGGAGTCTAGGACCAGAGGACACAGATAGAGTGGATGTGGAGAGGATGTTTCCTATAGTGGGGGAGTCTAGGACCAGAGGACACAGATAGAGTGGATGTGGAAAGGATGTTTCCTATAGTGGGGGAGTCTAGGACCAGAGGACACAGATAGAGTGGATGTGGAGAGGATGTTTCCTATAGTGGGGGAGTCTAGGAGTAGAGGGCACAGCCTCAGGATAGAGGGATGCCCATTTAGAACAAAAATATGATGAAAATATTCTATAGTCAGAGTGCAGTGAATCTGTGGATTTCATTGGCATAGATGGCTGTGCAGGCCAAGTAATTGTGTGTAATTAAGGTGGAGGGTGATAGGTTATTACTTAATCAGGGTGTCAAAGATTATGGGGTGAAGTCAGGGTGAAAGAGATAATAAATCAGCCATGATGGAATGGTGGAGCAGACTCGAATGGCTTAATCGTGCTCTTAACAAACAGAATCTTCTGGTCTTGTGAAGAGGTAGGGAATGGAGGGCTGTGGACCATGAACAGGCAGATGGGATTAGTTTATAATTGGCATTGTGGCTGTGCAGCCACGATGGCCAGAATGGTCAGCTGCTACGTTGTTCTGTGTTCAATGTAATATTTAATTTGTTTGTGATCTGGCATTGGTGGTGCTTTGCTGTTGGACGTCTATGCTGTTTGTAACAGATCTGTGGCACCTTTTAAACACTGAACAGTGCTTTGGAGACATTTGCTGTCTTTTGTTCATTTGTCATTCTTCACGCACACGAACTGCTCTAAACTTTGTGCTTCTGAGAGGTTCATCATTATTGGGTGTTTGATCACTCTCTGAACCCAATCAGCTCCATCATGGGCACCAGCCTCTCCAGCATCCAGGACATCTTCAAGGAGCGATGCTTCAAAAAGGCAGCATCCATCGTTCAGGACCCCGTCACCCAGGACAGGCCCTCTTCTCATTGCTACCATCAGGGAGGAGGTACAGGAGCCTGAAAACACACACTCAACGATTCAGGAACAGTTTCTTCCCCTCTGCCATCAGATTTCCGAATGGACAGTGAACCTCTCTACATTTTTCTTCTATTTTTGCATTACTTATTTAATTTAATTTTTAATTTAAATATATATACCACTGTAATTCACAGGTTTTAAGACCTGTATTGCAATGTATTGCTGCCGCATAACAACAAATTTCATGACATATGCCGGTGATGTTAAACCTGATTGTGATTCTATGGTAATGTTAACAGTAATAGGCAATGTTTATGATATATGCCGGTGATGTTAATCCTAGTTTTGATTCTGAAATTTGCGATTCTATGGTTTTGTTAACTGTATTAGGCAACATTCCCTCTCACTTGTTTTATAGATGTGTGGACCAACCATTGCTTTGAGCTGGAAATCTTTAAATGGCCTTGAAAACTGCACAGCACTGTAAATTTTTTTTTGGTAATGTGCATACGATGAATATTTGGAATGAAAATCGCAGAATCACATACTTTTGATTTTATCGATGAATTGCAACCTATAATCAAATGCAGGACAATAACGAAAATCTTTCAAGTTTTGTAAACATTTTCTAGTCTGACTTTGTTACAAATCCATTGCCTTTAAACATTGTCCAGATTAACTTCACATCCAGATAAAAGATATGTCTTACTCCTCGTGAGCTGATCCAAATGTTCTACTTCGAGAACAGTTTCTGTATTTACATTTGCTTGACTTCGTAAGACCGAATCCACATTTGCATTCAGCTCTAGAAAGTTGAAATATTCCAATGACGTCAACAAGAATTCGCAGTTCTTTGAATTTTTCTTTTCTAAGCATTACAGTTTCTGTAATACATTGGCTGCTTTCAGTGTCTACTATCTCAATATTTCAAAGAATTTCATTGATTTGATCTGATATATTATCTGAGTGTTTAATGGGTCGAATGTGCTGGAATTTATTGCTTCATGGACTGGAAAGTAATATTTTCGGTAGACTATTTTATCAAAGGAGGGTTATGTACAGTACTGGGTAATTATATATGTATGTAGCGGTGTGCTACACACAGCGCTAGAATAACCACACGGAGTCGGTGAGTTGGAGCTGCGATGAAAGAGATTTATTCAAACTTCGCAGCCTGCTTTAAAACCTTCCCGTTCCCGCCCTTCCTGGGCGGGACTATCGTGGGGAATGCCTATTCCCAGACCCTTTCCGCGCGCGGGATTTTCCCCTGCTGGTGAAGATGGCCTGGCGCCCTTTTTGGGGCCGGCCCTCTGCCTGCGCGCGCTGTTGTGAGCCGGTTCGTGTGTGCCAGAAAGTGGGTCGCCACATAACCCCTCCACAGAACCGGCGATACCTCCCCCAATATCCACAGTCTGGATCGGCCTCTGTTTGGGAGGTCTGCCCCTGCTCCGCGGTGCCTGAGCCTGGACCGGCTGCGCCAAGTCCACATGGGCCGGTTTGAGTCGGCCCACCGTGAAAACCTCCTCTCTCCCCCCAATGTCCAGCACGAACGTGGGCCCGTTGTTCCTGATCACCTTAAACGGCCCCTCGTAGGGCCGCTGTAGCGGTGCCCGGTGTCCGCCCCGTCGTACAAAAAGAAACTTACAGTTCTGCAGGTCTTTGGGTACGCAGGTCGGGCTCTGTCCGTGCTGTGAAGTGGGGATGGGGGGCCAGGTTACCGAGCCTCTCACGTAGTCTGTCCAGGACTGCTGCGGGTTCTTCCTCTTGCCCCCTTGGGGCTGGTATGACCTCTCCTGGGACCACCAGGGGTGCGCCATACACCAACTCGGCCGACGAGGTGTGCAGATCTTCCTTGGGCGCCGTGCGGATTCCAAGCAGGACCCAGGGAAGCTCGTCCACCCAGTTAGACCCCTCCAGGCGGGCCATGAGAGCTGACTTCAGGTGACGGTGGAAACGCTCCACTAGTCCGTTCAACTGTGGGTGGTAGGCAGTTGTGTGGTGTAGCTGCGATTCTAAAAGGCTGGCCATAGCTGACCACAGGCTGGAGGTGAACTGGGCGCCCCTGTCGGAGGTAATGTGGGCCGGTACCCCGAAGCCAGCTACCCAGGTTGCGATCAGTGCTCGGGCGCAGGATTCGGAGGTGGTGTCGGTGAGCGGGACTGCCTCTGCCCATCTGGTGAACCGGTCTATCATAGTTAGGAGGTACCGCGCTCCTCGCGACACTGGCAGCGGCCCCACGATATCCACATGGATGTGGTCGAACCTCCGGCGGGTGGGTTCGAAACGCTGTGGCGGAGCCTTGGTGTGCCGCTGCACCTTGGCCGTTTGGCACTGCATACACGTTTTGGCCCATTCACTGACCTGTTTACGAAGTCCATGCCACACGAACCTGTTGGAGACCAGCCGGACAGTTGTCCTGATGGAGGGGTGCGCTAAGTTGTGAATGGATTTGAAAACCCGCCGGCGCCAGGCTGCTGGGACGACGGGGCGGGGTTGGCCGGTAGCTACGTCACATAGTAGGGTCCTCTCACCTGGGCCTACGGGGAGGTCCTGGAGCTGCAAACCGGAGACTGCAGTCCTGTGACTGGGGATCTCAGCGTCTGCCTGCTGTGCCTCTGCCAGCGCTGCATAGTCCACCCCCTGGGACAGGGCCTGTATGGTAGGTCTGGAAAGTGCGTCTGCCATGACGTTGTCCTTTCCAGAGACATGCCGGATGTCCGTCGTGTACTCGGAGATGTAGAACAGATGTCGCTGCTGGCGGGACGACCAGGGGTCGGACACCTTAGTGAACGCAAAGGTAAGTGGTTTGTGGTCTGTGAACGCGGTGAAGGGCCTACCTTCTAAGAAGTATCTGAAATGCCGGATTGCCAGGTATAATGCCAAAAGATCCCAGTCGAAAGCACTGAATTTGAGTTCAGGTGGTCGTAGGTGTTTGCTGAAGAACGCCAGGGGTTGCCAGCGACCCTCGATGAGTTGTTCCAGCACTCCACCGACTGCTGTGTTGGATGCGTCCACCGTGAGGGCAGTAGGAACATCCGTTCTGGGGTGCACTAGCATCACGGCGTTTGCCAAGGCTTCTTTGGTTTTAACGAAAGCGGTTGCAGCCTCTTCGTCCCAGGTAATGTCCTTGCCCTTACCCGACATTGGAGTGAACAGGGGACACATGGTTCGGGCTGCTGAGGGGAGGAAATGGTGGTAGAAATTCATCATACCCATGAATTCCTGCAGGCCTTTGATTGTGTTGGGTCGGGGGAAGTTGCGGTCTACCTTGGCGGGCAGCGGGGTTGCCCCGTCTTTAGTAATCCTTTGGCCCAGGAAGTCGATGGTATCGAGTCCGAACTGGCATTTGGCTGGGTTGATTGTAAGGCCGAATTTGCTCAGGTGGGAGTAGAGCTGGCGGAGGTGGGACAGATGCTCCTGCCGACTACTGCTGGCTATGAGGATGTCGTTCAAATAGATGAATGCAAAGTCCAGGTTGCATCCCACCGCGTCCATTAGGCGCTGGAAAGTCTGTGCGGCATTCTTTAGACCGAACGGCATTCGGAGGAATTCGAAAAGTCCGAACGGGGTGATAAGTGCTGTTTTGGGGATGTCGTCCGGATGTACAGGGATTTGATGGTATCCCCTGACGAGGTCTACCTTGGAAAAGATCCTTGCGCCGTGTAGGTTTGCTGTGAAGTCTTGAATGTGCGGCACAGGGTAGTGGTCTGGCGTTGTAGCCTCGTTCAGTCTGCGGTAGTCACCACATGGTCCCCTGCCCCCCCCGTTGCCTTGGGCACCATGTGCAGCGGGGAGGCCCATGGACTGTCAGGCTGTCGGACCGTCGTATGATCCCTAATTCCTCCATCTTCTTGAACTCCTCCTTCGCCAGTCGGAGCTTGTCCGGGGGAAGCCTTCGAGCACGGGCGTAGAGGGGTGGTCCCTGGGTCGGGATGTGGTGCTGTACTCCGTGTCTGGGCATGGCTGCCGTGAACTGCGGTGTCAGTACTGATGGGAAATCCGCCAGGACCCTGGTGAATTCGTCGTCAGGCAGCATGATGGAGTCCAGGTGTGGGGCTGGCAACTTTGCTTCACCCAGGGAGAACATTTGAAAAGTCTTGGCGTGGACTAGTCACTTCCCTTGCAGGTTGACCAGCAGGCTGTGGGCTCGCAGAAATCCGCCCCCAGGAGTGGTTGGGCCATGGCGGCCAGTGTGAAGTCCCACGTGAACCGGCTGGAGCTGAACTGTAGCCGCACTGTGCGGGTGCCGTAGGTTCGTATTGTGCTGCCATTTGCGGCCCTCAGAGTGGGTCCCGGTTCTCTGTTGCGGGTATCATAACTCGTTGGAGGTAAAACGCTGATCTCCGCTCCGGTGTCGACCAAAAATCGGCGTCCCGACTGCTTGTCCCAGACGTACAGGAGGCTGTCCTGATGGCCAGCTGCCGTAGCGATCGGCGGCTGCTGGGCCTTGGTGTTTCCGGGGAACTTGCAGGGTGGTCTACAGCGGCGGGCCTCTGTACACCATTGTTCGTTGGGCTCTGCTGTCAGGCCTGGTCTGGTCTGTCGTTGGGCACGCGGCTTGGTGATCTGTGCGATGGATGCCCCTCTCTCCTTCTTGGCATTCCACAACACATCTGCTCGGGCCGCCACCTCCTGGGGGTTGCTGAAATCTGTGTCGGACAGCAGCAGGCGTATGTCCTCGGGCAGTTGCTCTAGGAATGCCTGCTCAAACATGAGGCAGGGTTTGTGTCCTTCAGCCAGGGCCAGCATTTCGTTCATTAATGCCGATGGCGGCCTGTCTCCCAAACCATCCAGGTGCATTAAGCGGCGTGCTCGTTCGCGCCGTGAGAGTCCAAAAGTCCTTATGAGCAGGGCTTTGAATGCTGTGTATTTGCCGTCCTCTGGGGGGTGACTGTATAAACTCCTCAACTTGTGCAGCAGTCTCTTGGTCGAGGGAGCTCAGCACGTAGTAGTAGCGAGTGGACTCCGAGGTTATCTGCTGAATGTGGAATTGTGTTTCTGCCTGTTCAAACCACAGACGGGCTCTCAGCGGCCAAAAGCTTGGCAGTTGTAACGGAAATGCGTGAACAGATGCGGCGTTGGTCATCTCTGGCCCAAATATCGTTTGGGCCGTCGGGGTCACCAAATGTAGCGGTGTGCTACACACAGCGCTAGAATAACCACACGGAGTCGGTGAGTTGGAGCTGCGATGAAAAAGGTTTATTCAAACTTCGCGGCCTGCTTTAAAGCCTTCCCGTTCCCGCCCTCCCTGGGCGGGACTACCGTGGGGAATGCCTATTTCCAGACCCTTTCCGCGTGCGGGATTTTCCCCCTGCTGGTGAAGATGGCCTGGTGCCCTTTTTGAGGCCGGCCCTCTGCCTGCGCGCGCTGTTGTGAGCCGGTTCGTGTGTGCTAGAAAGTGGATTGCCACATATATATAAATTTTATGACATATGTGAGTGATGATAAACCTGATTCTGATATGGGTCTCTATTGCAGACTGAGAGTGGGAAGGGGGCAGGGAGAGGGGAATCATGGTTGGGAAAAGGGGAAGGGAGAGGGGAGGGAGCGGGAAGCACCAGAGAGACATTCTGTAATGATCAATAAACCAATTGTTTGAAATCAACTGACCTTGCCTGTTGTTTCAGTCCTGGGTACAACTCAGTCCCACCACCGCATCCACACCACCACCCCCATTCCCTGCAACTCCTTCTCTGTCACCTGTCCCACACCCCTCCCGCGGCACTCCACCCTCGCCATTCCCAACATCCTTTGCTCCTGCCAGATTTACAAACTCACTCTCAGCTCCATGTTG